>NW_025798300.1:0-7562 GCF_021613505.1 Equus quagga | reverse complement strand
AACAGCCTAAATGCCCTTCAGCAAGAGAGTCATAAATAAGGAAGATATAGTCATATAGTGGAATACTCATCACTGGTTAAAATGAATGAATCATTTTATTTATAGTCATTTATCAATGTATCCTCATGCATCAATCTCAAAAGCATAGTGGTGAGCAAAGCTAGCAAGTTTTAGGACAATATTGTTGAAAACAAATAATACAATATTATATATTTTATGGGTACATGTCTATGTGGTGATATTATAAAAATGCAGGTGAATGACAGACAGTGACAGGATGGGGTCCCCCCTGGGGAGACAGGAAGGAGCAGAGGATGAGGCAGAGGAGTACAGGGAGTTTGAACTGTTCTGCAATGTTTTATTTCTTTAAAAATAAAACACTGAATACTCAAAGCAAAAAGATTTGCTTGAGCTTGGTAGTGGGCAAAGGGATCCTTATTTTATCATTCTCTGTATTTTTCTTTATATTTGGAATATTTCAGAAATTTTAAAAAGGTAATGAATTGAAAGCCAAATAAAAATGCTCTTGGCATAATTTTTAAAACCACATTTGAACCACACTACATCCCCAAAATTGCTACTGAAAGACTTATTTCACTTTGCTCCAACAAATATTTACTGAGTGTTTAGTCTTTGTGGGACGCTGGGGTTTTGCTGAGGTCACCCTGGAGAAGCAAGTAGACTCAGCGCTGCCTTCGTGGGGCTCAGAGTCTCCCACGTAGACAGGTGCTGGGCTGTAAGGAGTGGGGCATCATGGGAAACAGACACACTGGGTCCGATGCCCAGAAGGCAGCAGACGAGCTGACCTGGCAACTCTGCTCTAAGTGTTACCTCACGAAATTGGGGTTCTCTTGCCCAGTGCTCATAAAAAAAAGCCAATTATTATAGCATCAGCTTTTGGGAAAAGAAATGTAGCTTTATTTTGCGAGATCTGCAAGGAGACAGGAGGCATGTGCCCTCAGATCTGTCTCCCTGATCCAGGGCTTGGGTGCTACTTACGGGATGAGGGGCAGGGCAGTCTGAAGTGCGGGAATAGACGATTGGAGGCAGGGAGAAGTGAGGGAATTGATGATCTGCGCAGGCGTAGTCAAGCTTCACGGCTCTTCACAGGATGCGTGTTCACAAAATGGAGGCCTGACCGTGATCCGAGGGTGGAGTTTTTAGCTCCTTGACACCAAAAAGATCACTTATTGAGCATTTGCAAAGTCTCAGTCGATGAGTTGGTGATCTCAACTGGCCTCAAGTGGACAAGGGGTCTCAATTCCTGAAAGACAACTCTTAATTTTTTTAAAAGATTATTTTATTGAAGTCATGTTGGTTTATAACATTGTGTAGTTTCAAGAGGACATTACCATCTGTCAGTTTCTGTATAGACTGCATAGTGCCCACCACCAATAGTCTACTTTTTTTTTTTAAGATTTTATTTTTTTCCTTTTTCTCCCCAAAGACCCCCGATACATAGATGTATATTCTTAGTTTTGGGTCCTTCTAGTTATGGCATATGGCATGCCACCTCAGCATGGCCTGATGAGCAGTGCCATGTCCATGCCCAGGATTCGAACCAGGGAAACCCCAGGCCACTGCAGCAGAGCACATGAACTTAACCACTCAGCCACAGGGCTGGCCCCACCAATAGTCTATTTTTTATCTATCACCATACATATGTGCCCCTTTACCCCTTTTGTCTGCCTCCCCACCCCATTCCTCTCTGGTAATCATTAATCTGTTCTCTTTATCCATGTGTTTGTTTATCTTCCACATATGAGTGAAATCATACAGTGTTTGTCTTTCTCTGTTTCTCTTATTTCACTTAGCGTCGTACCCTCAAGATCCATCCATATTGTCACAAATGGCATGATTTTTGTCATTTTTTATGGCTGAGTAGTATTCCATTATATGTGTGTGTGTGTGTGTGTGTATATATATATATATACACCCCACATCTTCTTGATCCCTTCATCCGACAATGGGCACTCGAGTTGCTTCTATGTCTTAGCTGTTGTGAATAATGCTGCAACGAACATAGGGCTGCATAAATCTCTTTGTATTGTTGATTTCATGCTCTTTGGATAAATACCCCGTAGTAGGATAGCTGGATTGTGTGGTATTTCAATTTTTAATTTTTTTGAGAAATCTCCATACTGTTTTCCATAGTGACTGCTCCACTTTGCATCCCACCAGCAGTGTATGAGGGTTCCCTTTTCTCCTCATCCTCTCCAACACCTGTTATTTCTTGTCTTGTTAATTATAGTCATTCTGAGGGGTGTGAGGTGGTATCTCATTGTAGTTTTGATTTGTGTTTCCCTAATAATTAGTGATGCTGAGCATCTTTTCATGTGCCTGTTGGCCATCTGTAGATCTTCTTTGGAAAAATGTCTGTTCATATACTATCCATTTTTTGATCGGGTTGTTTGTTTTTTTGTTGTTGAGTTGTATGAGTTCGTTATATATTTTGGAAATTAACCCCTCGTCAGATATATGATTTGCAAACATTTTCTCCCAGTTGGTGGGTTGTCTTTTTATTTTGTTCATGATTTTCTTTGCCTTGCAGAAGATTTTTAGTCTGATGTAGTCCCATTTTTTAATTTTTTCTTCTGTTTCCCTTGCCTGAGTAGACATGGTATTTGAAAAGAGGCTGCTAAGCCTGATGTCAAAGAGTGGACTGTCTCTATTTTCTTCCAGGAGTTTTATGGTTTCAGGTCTTACCTTCAAGTCTTTGGTCCCTTTTGAGTTTATTTTTGTGTGTGGTGTAAGATAATGGCCTACTTTCATTCTTTTGCACATGGCTGCCCAGCTTTCCCAGCACCATTTGTTGGAGAGACTTTCCTTTCTCCATTTTATGTTCTTGGCTCCTGTGTCAAAGATTAGCGGTCCACAGATGTATGGTTTTACTTCTGGGCTTTCAATTCTGTTCCATTATCTGTGTGTCTGTTTTTGTGCCAGTACTATGCTGTTTTGATTACTGTAGCTTTGTAGTATGTTTTGAAGTCGCGGATTGTGATGCCTCCAGCTTTGTTCTTTTTTCTTAGCATTGCTTTGGCTATTGGGTTTCTTTTGTTGTTCCATATAAATTTTAGAATTCTTTGTTCTATTTCTGTGAAGGATGTCTTTGGGATTCTGACTGGGATTGCATTGAATCTGTAGATTGCTCTAGGTAATATGGACATTTTAACTATATTTATTCTTCCAATCCATGTGCATGGAATGTCTTTCCATTTCTTTATGTCATCATTGATTTCTTTCAATAATGTCTTATAGTTTTCAGTGTATAGGTCTTTCACCTCCTTTGTTAAACTTATTCCCAGATATTTTATTCTTTTTGTTATGATTATAAATGGGATTGTATTCTCGACTTCTCTTTCTGCTAGTTTGTTATTAGTGTATGGAAATGCAACTGATTTTCATAAGTTGATTTTGTACCCTGCAATTTTGCTGTAGTTGTTGATTATTTCTACTAGTTTTCTGATGGATTCTTTAGGGTTTTCCATATGTAGAATCATGTCATCAACAAACACCAAGAGTTTGACTTCTTCCTTTCCAATTTGGATACCTTTTATTTCTATTTCTTGCCTAATTGCTTTGTCCAAAACCTCCAGTATTATGTTGAAAAGGAGTGGCAAAAGCAGACACCCTTGTCTTGTTCCTGTTCTCAGAGGAATGGCTTTCAATTTTTCACCATTAAGTATGATGTTGGCTGTGGGTTTGTCATATATGGCCTTTATTATGTTGAGGTACTTTCCTTTTCTTGAGAGTTTTCTCAACTCTCATTTTCTTGAGAGTTTTTATCACAAATGATGTTGGATCTTGTCAAATGCTTTCTCTGCATCTATTATGATGATCATGTGATTTTTATTCCTCATTTTGTTAATGTGGTGTATCACATGGATTAATTTGTGAGTGTTGAACCATCTCTGTGTCCCTGGTATAAATTCCACTTGATCATGGTGTATGATCCTTTTACTGTATTGCTGTATTCACTTTGCCAATATTTTGTTGAGGATTCTTGCATCTATGTTCGTCAGTGATGTTGGCCTGTAACTTTGCTTCTTTGTGTTGTCCTTGCTGAAAGACAACTCTAAATTACTCTCTTGATAAGATGGGGTCAGTGGAACTGGTCCTGGAGGGCTAGCAGTTACACAAGTGATTACGATTACGTTCTCCCAGGAGTATGAACTGGGAAATGTGAGGGAGGAGAGCAGATGTCAGGGAGGGCCTCACCTGAAGTGTTAAGAGTTAGGAACCAGCCTCTGGCTAGGAGGGCATGATTGGCCGTGAGAGCGCGGGAGTTATGAGGTGGAGAGGAGACGCACAGCCCCAAGGAGAAGGGAGGAAGCGCAAGGAAAAGCAGGGACAGAGAGTGTGGCTGAGTCACTTCAAAGAGGAGCTCAAGGTCCAGCTGATGAAAGGAGCCCAGATAACCTGCCCCAGCTCTGCACAGGATGCCAAGTGACAGCTGGAGAGCTCTGCTTCTCCAGGCCTCGCTCATCCTGCAAACTCTGGCTGACCTGGGCTTGGTCTGATGGAAGGAGGGACATTAGGAGAAGCTCAGGGCTCTCTGAGAGATGCCACTGCTGTGGCAGCTCCTGTGGTGCCGTAGGCAACAACCTCAGACTTACTCAGAAGTCAGCCTTGTCTTGGGTGGGAGCGCATTTCTGGATACACAGACCCTCTCCGGGTCCTCTACTGGTTGTTGGACTTCTAACCAAATAAAGAATCTCTCGCATATTTCAAACACAACCCAAAGTGTGGTTTCTTCGAAGCAGCCTAGTTCCAGCTCTGTAAAGGCCAGGGCTCCCCAGGCTTTCCGGAGCGCCTGTTTGTTCAGCGTGTCCTGGGTCCTCTGGGGCCTGCTGTGCGGCAGAGACGCCTTTTCCCGTGACTGTGAGTGTCCAACAGGACAAACCTGACAGTCCTCGAGTGGCAGCAAGGACAGGGGTGTTGGAGTGTGGACGCTCGGGACAGTTGCCGTGCATTAAATCTGGCTCTGCACCTTGGGCAGGACACGGACCCTCTCTTGTGCCTCAGCTTCCTCTTCTGCAGGTGAGGAAGTCATAGCACCCCTCACAGGAGCAGAGGAGTTAGTATCTGGGAGGTGTGTAGGATGGCTGACACCCAGGAATTATTGCTTTGGTGTTGACTGTCATCATTGTTGTGGTTTTCATCACATAACATGAATCTGTATTCCTTGATACCAAGAGAGCTAGTTATAAAGAAAAACAATATTTTCTTCCTCTTTCTTTTTGCAGCAAAAATTATGTTATACCTTTGCAGTGCAGTAGCCCTGTAGATTTCGAGTTTCATATCACTTTGATTCAGTCTCATGAAGCCTTTACTATCGAGCCAACATCAGGTAAGGAGAGTCAATATTTCAAGTTTCCAATCTCTCAGATCAAAGAGGATTTGGAAGATAGGTCTCAGATTATAAAAAAGAATAAGCCACATTTGAATATGTTATTTTCCAATGTACAACAGTAACAAATTTTACGTATCTAACATAATGTAAGTTGTAATTAGACACTTGCTGATAAGGACACTTTGGGATAATTTGTATCATGCTGATAATTTATAATGTCCAGGTCCATTTCTTCCAAGGTCAAAATTTAGAATCAGAAGTTAATCTGTTCTAATTCTAGTTTTCGCTCTTGGTACATCTTTGGTTTTGTATTCACCTTTTAATTCAATTTCAGGTAAAATGGGAGTGTAATTTCTTCCCCAGCCTTCAGAGTCTTAGTGAAGGGTGTAATGAATTTGTCCCGCACGTGGGGAGGACAGTCGGTCTGTGCGTGCCCCGAAGGATAGAGAGCCCAATGATGCTCAGGACCTTTGAAGGTGGAATCTCCGCCTCGATTAATTCCTGCTTCCCAGTTTCTGTCTCTTGATTCTGGGTTTGGGATTTAAATATCTGTCCACAGTGGTCTGCAGTGAATGCTAAAGTAATTTTGTTTTTATTTATGTTTTCATATTTATTGATGTATCATTGCCATATAAGATTATAAGATATTTTAAGTGTACAATCTGATGATTTGACATATGTGTACATTGTGAAAGGATTCCCTCATCAAGTTCATTAACACATCCATCATCTGACATAGCTTTTTTTTTTTTTTTTTTTTGGGTAAGAACATTTAAGTTCTACTCTCTTAGCAAATTTCAGTTATACAGTACAGTGTTATCAACTATAGTCACCATGTTATACGTTAGATCCTCAGACCTTATTCATCTTATAACTGAAAGTTTGTACCCTTTTCCCAACCTCTCCCTTTTCCAAACCCCCTAAAACCCTGGCAACCACTTTTCTACTCTCTGTTTCTATGAGTTCAGCTTTTTTTCCTTCTAGATTCCACATATAACTGACACCATGCAGTATTTGCCTTTCTCTGGCTAGATTATTTCACTTAGCATAATGCCCTCCAGGATCCGACACGTTGTTGCAAATGGCAGGATTTCCTTCTTTTTTAAGGCTGCACACTACTCCGTTGTGTGTGTGTGTATATATATATATACACACAATTGTTGATTTTTGCATGTGGTATAAGATAGTGGTTTAATTTCCTTCTTTTGCACGTGGCTGTCCAGTTTTCACAACACCGTTTATTAAAGAGACTACCCTTTTCCCATTGTATATTCTTGGCTGCTTTGTTGTAAATTAATTAACCATATGTGCATGAGTTTATTTCTGGGCTCTCTATTCTGTTCCATGGATCTAAGTGTCTGTTTTTATGCCACTACCATACTGTTTTTATTACTATAGCTCTGTAATATCGTTTGAAATCAAGAAGTGTGATGCCTCCAACTTTGTTCTTCTATCTCAAGATTGCTATAGGTATTCTGAGTCTTTCGTGGCTCCATACAAATCTGAAGATTTTGTTCTATTTCTGTGAAAAAGCCCATTAGAATTTTGATAGGGATTGCATTAAATCTGTATATTGCTTTGGGTAGTATGGACATTTAACAATATAAATTCTTCCAAACCATGAACATGAAGTATCTTTCCATTTATTTGTGTCTTCTTCAGTTTCTTTCATCAATATCTTGTAGTTTTTAGTGTACAATTCTTTCACCTCCTTGGTTAAATTTATTCCTCATCACAAGGAGAAATTTTTTTCTTTCCTTTTTATTGGATCTATATGAGATGATGGATGTTAACTAAACTATTGCTGTAATCATTTCACAATATATGTATAACAAACCATCATGCTGTACACCTTAAACTTATACAGTGATGTGTGTCAATTATTTTTCAATAATACTGGAAAAAATTATTCCTGGTTTTTTATTCTTTTTGATGCTATTGTAAATGAGATTGTCTTCTTAATTTCACTTTCTGATAGTGCATTGGTGTATAGAAATGCCGCTGATTTTTCTATATTGATTTTGTATCCTGCAACTTTACTGAATTTGTTTATTAATTCTAGCAGGTTTTTTTGGTGAAGTCTTTAGGGTTTTCTATATATAATATCATGTCATCTGCAAATAGAGACAATTTTACTTCTTTCTTTCTTATTTGAATGCCGTTTATTTCTTTTTCTTGCCTGATTGCTTTGGCTAGGAATTCCAGTATT
>NW_025798299.1:0-7560 GCF_021613505.1 Equus quagga | reverse complement strand
AATACTGGAATTCCTAGCCAAAGCAATCAGGCAAGAAAAAGAAATAAATGGCATTCAAATCAGAAAGAAAGAAGTAAAATTGTCTCTATTTGCAAATGACATGATATTATATATAGAAAACCCAAAGACTTCACCAAAAAAAACCTGCTAGAATTAATAAACCAATTCAGTAAAGTTGCAGGATACAAAATCAATGTAGAAAAATCAGTTGCATTTCTATACACCAATGCACTATCAGAAAGTGAAATTAAGAAAACAATCTCATTTACAATAGCATCAAAAAGAATAAAGAACCAGCAATAATTTTTTTCCAGAATTATTGAAAAATAACTGACACACATCACTGTATAAGTTTAAGGTGTACAGCATGATGGTTTGTTATACATATATTGTGAAATGATTACAGCAATAGTTTAGTTAACATCCATCATCTCATATAGATCCAATAAAAAGGAAAGAAAATAATTTCTCCTTGTGATGAGGAATAAATTTAACCAAGGAGGTGAAAGACTTGTACACTAAAAACTACAAGATATTGATGAAAGAAACTGAAGAAGACACAAATAAATGGAAAGATACTTCATGTTCATGGTTTGGAAGAATTTATATTGTTAAATGTCCATACTACCCAAAGCAATATACAGATTTAATGCAATCCCTATCAAAATTCTAATGGGCTTTTTCACAGAAATAGAACAAAAATCTTCAGATTTGTATGGAGCCACGAAAGACTCAGAATATCTATAGCAATCTTGAGATAGAAGAACAAAGCTGGAGGCTTCACACTTCTTGATTTCAAACGATATTACAGAGCTATAGTAATAAAAACAGTATGGCAGTGGCATAAAAACAGACACTTAGATCCATGGAACAGAATAGAGAGCCCAGAAATAAACTCATGCATATATGGTTAATTAATTTACAACAAAGCAGCCAAGAAAATACAATGGGAAAAGGGTAGTCTCTTTAATAAACGGTGTTGTGAAAACTGGACAGCCACGTGCAAAAGAAGGAAATTAAACCACTATCTTATACCACATGCAAAAATCAACAATTGTGTGTATATATATATATACACACACACACAACGGAGTAGTGTGCAGCCTTAAAAAAGAAGGAAATCCTGCCATTTGCAACAACGTGTCGGATCCTGGAGGGCATTATGCTAAGTGAAATAATCTAGCCAGAGAAAGGCAAATACTGCATGGTGTCAGTTATATGTGGAATCTAGAAGGAAAAAAAGCTGAACTCATAGAAACAGAGAGTAGAAAAGTGGTTGCCAGGGTTTTAGGGGGTTTGGAAAAGGGAGAGGTTGGGAAAAGGGTACAAACTTTCAGTTATAAGATGAATAAGGTCTGAGGATCTAACGTATAACATGGTGACTATAGTTGATAACACTGTACTGTATAACTGAAATTTGCTAAGAGAGTAGAACTTAAATGTTCTTACCCAAAAAAAAAAAAAAAAAAAAGCTATGTCAGATGATGGATGTGTTAATGAACTTGATGAGGGAATCCTTTCACAATGTACACATATGTCAAATCATCACATTGTACACTTAAAATATCTTATAATCTTATATGTCAATGATACATCAATAAATCTGAAAACATAAATAAAAACAAAACTACTTTAGCATTCACTGCAGACCACTGTGGACAGATATTTAAATCCCAAACCCAGAATCAAGAGACAGAAACCGGGAAGCAGGAATTAATCGAGGCGGAGATTCCACCTTCAAAGGTCCTCAGCCTCATTGGGCTCTCTATCCTTCGGGGCACGCACAGACCGACTGTCCTCCCCACGTGCGGGACAAATTCATTACACTCTTCACTAAGACTCTGAAGGCTTGGGAAGAAATAACATCCCCATTTTACTTGAAATTGAATTAAAAGGTGAATACAAAACCAAAGATGTACCAAGAGCGAAAACTAGAATTAGAACAGATTAACTTCTGATTCCAAGTTTTGACCTTGGAAGAAATGGACCTGGAGATTATAAATTATCAGCATGATACAAATTATCCCAAAGTGTCCTTATCACCAAGTGTCTAATTACAACTTACATTATGTTAGATATGTAAAATTTGTTACTGTTGTACATTGGAAAATAACATATTCAAATGTGGCTTATTCTTTTTTATAATCTGAGACCTATCTTCCAAATCCTCTGATCTGAGAGATTGGAAACTTGAAATATTGACTCTCCTTACCTGATGTTGGCTCGATAGTAAAGGCTTCATGAGACTGAATCAAAGTGATATGAAACTCGAAATCTACAGGGCTACTGCACTGCAAAGGTATAACATAATTTTTGCTGCAAAAAGAAAGAGGAAGAAAATATTGTTTTTCTTTATAACTAGCTCTTTTGGTATCAAGGAATACAGATTCATGTTATGTGATGAAAACCACAACAATGATGACAGTCAACACCAAAGCAATAATTCCTGGGTGTCAGCCATCCTACACACCTCCCAGATACTAACTCCTCTGCTCCTGTGAGGGGTGCTATGACTTCCTCACCTGCAGAAGAGGAAGCTGAGGCACAAGAGAGGGTCCGTGTCCTGCCCAAGGTGCAGAGCCAGATTTAATGCACGGCAACTGTCCCGAGCGTCCACACTCCAACACCCCTGTCCTTGCTGCCACTCGAGGACTGTCAGGTTTGTCCTGTTGGACACTCACAGTCACGGGAAAAGGCGTCTCTGCCGCACAGCAGGCCCCAGAGGACCCAGGACACGCTGAACAAACAGGCGCTCCGGAAAGCCTGGGGAGCCCTGGCCGTTACAGAGCTGGAACTAGGCTGCTTCGAAGAAACCACACTTTGGGTTGTGTTTGAAATATGCGAGAGATTCTTTATTTGGTTAGAAGTCCAACAACCAGTAGAGGACCCGGAGAGGGTCTGTGCATCCAGAAATGCGCTCCCACCCGAGGCAAGGCTGACTTCTGAGTGAGTCTGAGGTTGTTGCTTACGGCACCACAGGAGCTGCCACAGCAGTGGCATCTCTCAGAGAGCCCTGAGCTTCTCCTAATGTCCCTCCTTCCATCAGACCAAGCCCAGGTCAGCCAGAGTTTGCAGGATGAGCGAGGCCTGGAGAAGCAGAGCTCTCCAGCTGTCACTTGGCATCCTGTGCAGAGCTGGGGCAGGTTATCTGGGCTCCTTTCATCAGCTGGACCTTGAGCTCCTCTTTGAAGTGACTCAGCCACACTCTCTGTCCCTGCTTTTCCTTGCGCTTCCTCCCTTCTCCTTGGGGCTGTGCGTCTCCTCTCCACCTCATAACTCCCGCGCTCTCACGGCCAATCATGCCCTCCTAGCCAGAGGCTGGTTCCTAACTCTTAACACTTCAGGTGAGGCCCTCCCTGACATCTGCTCTCCTCCCTCACATTTCCCAGTTCATACTCCTGGGAGAACGTAATCGTAATCACTTGTGTAACTGCTAGCCCTCCAGGACCAGTTCCACTGACCCCATCTTATCAAGAGAGTAATTTAGAGTTGTCTTTCAGCAAGGACAACACAAAGAAGCAAAGTTACAGGCCAACATCACTGACGAACATAGATGCAAGAATCCTCAACAAAATATTGGCAAAGTGAATACAGCAATACAGTAAAAGGATCATACACCATGATCAAGTGGAATTTATACCAGGGACACAGAGATGGTTCAACACTCACAAATTAATCCATGTGATACACCACATTAACAAAATGAGGAATAAAAATCACATGATCATCATAATAGATGCAGAGAAAGCATTTGACAAGATCCAACATCATTTGTGATAAAAACTCTCAAGAAAATGAGAGTTGAGAAAACTCTCAAGAAAAGGAAAGTACCTCAACATAATAAAGGCCATATATGACAAACCCACAGCCAACATCATACTTAATGGTGAAAAATTGAAAGCCATTCCTCTGAGAACAGGAACAAGACAAGGGTGTCTGCTTTTGCCACTCCTTTTCAACATAATACTGGAGGTTTTGGACAAAGCAATTAGGCAAGAAATAGAAATAAAAGGTATCCAAATTGGAAAGGAAGAAGTCAAACTCTTGGTGTTTGTTGATGACATGATTCTACATATGGAAAACCCTAAAGAATCCATCAGAAAACTAGTAGAAATAATCAACAACTACAGCAAAATTGCAGGGTACAAAATCAACTTATGAAAATCAGTTGCATTTCCATACACTAATAACAAACTAGCAGAAAGAGAAGTCGAGAATACAATCCCATTTATAATCATAACAAAAAGAATAAAATATCTGGGAATAAGTTTAACAAAGGAGGTGAAAGACCTATACACTGAAAACTATAAGACATTATTGAAAGAAATCAATGATGACATAAAGAAATGGAAAGACATTCCATGCACATGGATTGGAAGAATAAATATAGTTAAAATGTCCATATTACCTAGAGCAATCTACAGATTCAATGCAATCCCAGTCAGAATCCCAAAGACATCCTTCACAGAAATAGAACAAAGAATTCTAAAATTTATATGGAACAACAAAAGAAACCCAATAGCCAAAGCAATGCTAAGAAAAAAGAACAAAGCTGGAGGCATCACAATCCGCGACTTCAAAACATACTACAAAGCTACAGTAATCAAAACAGCATAGTACTGGCACAAAAACAGACACACAGATAATGGAACAGAATTGAAAGCCCAGAAGTAAAACCATACATCTGTGGACCGCTAATCTTTGACACAGGAGCCAAGAACATAAAATGGAGAAAGGAAAGTCTCTCCAACAAATGGTGCTGGGAAAGCTGGGCAGCCATGTGCAAAAGAATGAAAGTAGGCCATTATCTTACACCACACACAAAAATAAACTCAAAAGGGACCAAAGACTTGAAGGTAAGACCTGAAACCATAAAACTCCTAGAAGAAAATAGAGACAGTCCACTCTTTGACATCAGGCTTAGCAGCCTCTTTTCAAATACCATGTCTACTCAGGCAAGGGAAACAGAAGAAAAAATTTAAAAATGGGACTACATCAGACTAAAAATCTTCTTCAAGGCAAAGAAAATCATGAACAAAACAAAAAGACAACCCACCAACTGGCAGAAAATGTTTGCAAATCATATATCTGACAAGGGGTTAATTTCCAAAATATATAACGAACTCATACAACTCAACAACAAAAAAAGAAACAACCTGATCAAAAAATGGATAGTATATGAACAGACAGTTTTCCAAAGAAGATCTACTGATGGCCAACAGGCACATGAAAAGATGCTGAGCATCACTAAGTATTAGGGAAACACAAATCAAAACTACAATGAGATACCACCTCACACTCCTCAGAATGACTATAATTAACAAGACAAGAAATAACAGGTGTCGGAGAGGATGAGGAGAAAAGGGAACCCTCACATACTGCCGGTGGGATGCAAACTGGAGCAGTCACTATGGAAAACAGTATGGAGATTTCTCAAAAAAAAAAAAAATTGAAATACCACACAATCCAGCTATCCTACTACTGGGTATTTATCCAAAGAGCATGAAATCAACAATACAAAGAGATTTATGCAGCCCTATGTTCGTTGCAGCATTATTCACAACAGCTAAGACATAGAAGCAACTCGAGTGCCCATTGTCGGATGAAGGGATCAAGAAGATGTGGGGTGTATATATATATATATACACACACACACACACACACATATAATGGAATACTACTCAGCCATAAAAAATGACAAAAATCATGCCATTTGTGACAATATGGATGGATCTTGAGGGTACGACGCTAAGTGAAATAAGAGAAACAGAGAAAGACAAACACTGTATGATTTCACTCATATGTGGAAGATAAACAAACACATGGATAAAGAGAACAGATTAATGATTACCAGAGAGGAATGGGGTGGGGAGGCAGACAAAAGGGGTAAAGGGGCACATATGTATGGTGATAGATAAAAAATAGACTATTGGTGGGGCCAGCCCTGTGGCTGAGTGGTTAAGTTCATGTGCTCTGCTGCAGTGGCCTGGGGTTTCCCTGGTTCGAATCCTGGGCATGGACATGGCACTGCTCATCAGGCCATGCTGAGGTGGCATGCCATATGCCACAACTAGAAGGACCCAAAACTCAGAATATACACCTATGTATCAGGGGTCTTTGGGGAGAAAAAGGAAAAAATAAAATCTTAAAAAAAAAAGTAGACTATTGGTGGTGGGCACTATGCAGTCTATACAGAAACTGACAGATGGTAATGTCCTCTTGAAACTACACAACGTTATAAACCAATATGACTTCAATAAAATAATCTTTTAAAAAAATTAAGAGTTGTCTTTCAGGAATTGAGACCCCTTGTCCACTTGAGGCCAGTTGAGATCACCAACTCATCAACTGGGACTTTGCAAATGCTCAATAAGTGATCTTTTTGGTGTCAAGGAGCTAAAAATTCCACCCTCGGATCATGGTCAGGCCTCCATTTTGTGAACACGCATCCTGTGAAGAGCCGTGAAGCTTGACTACGCCTGCGCAGATTATCAATCACCTCACTTCTCCCTGCCTCCAATCGTCTATTCCCGCACTTCAGACTGCCCTGCCCTTTATCCTGTAAGTAGCACCCAAGCCCTGGATCAGGGAGACAGATCTGAGGGCACATGCCTCCTGTCTCCTTGCAGATCTCACAAAATAAAGCTACATTTCTTTTCCCAAAAGCTGATGCTGTAATAATTGGCTTTTTATTATGAGCACTGGGCAAGAGAACCCCAATTTCGTGAGGTAACACTTAGAGCAGAGTTGCCGGGTCAGCTCGTCTGCTGCCTTCTGGGCATCGGACCCAGTGTGTCTGTTTCCCATGATGCCCCACTCCTTACAGCCCAGCACCTGTCTACGTGGGAGACTCTGAGCCCCACGAAGGCAGCGCTGAGTCTACTTGCTTCTCCGGGGTGACCTCAGCAAAACCCCAGCATCCCACAAAGACTGAACACTCAGTAAATATTTGTTGGAGCAAAGCGAAATAACTCTTTCGGTAGCAATTTTGGGGATGTAGTGTGGTTCAAATGTGGCTTTAAAAATTATGCCAAGAGCATTTTTATTTGGCTTTCAATTCACTACCTTTTTAAAATTTCTGAAATATTCCAAATGTAAAGAAAAATACAGAGACTGATAAAATAAAGATCCCTTTGTCCACTACCAAGCTCAAGCAAATCTTTTTGCTTTGGGTAATCAGTGTTTTATTTTTAAAGAAATAAAACATTGCAGAACAGTTCAAACTCCCTGTACTCCTCTCCCTCGTCCTCTGCTCCTTCCTGTCTCCCCAGGGGGGACCCCATCCTGTCACTGTCTGTCATTCCCATGCATTTTTATAATATCACCACATAGACATGTACTCATAAAATATATAATATTGTATTATTTGTTTTCAACAATATTGTTCTAAAACTTGCTAGCTTTGCTCACCACTATGCTTTTGAGATTGATGCATGAGGATACATTGATAAATTACTATAAATAAAACGATTCATTCATTTTAACCAGTGATGAGTATTCCACTATATGACTATATCTTCCTTATTTATGACTCTCTTGCTGAAGGGCATTTAGGCTGTT
>NW_025798298.1:0-3115 GCF_021613505.1 Equus quagga | reverse complement strand
GTGGAGGCGACAGTGTTAAGAGAAGGACTGACAGCACGTGGAGCTGGCTCTGGCTGGAGGCCCAGGGGTGGACTAGGTGACCCAGGAAAGGCTCACAGGAACTCGCACAGCACAGCCGTCTGGGGGCAGGCCCCACAGGCTGCCACCTCCCTGCAGACCCCCGGGCTGCCCCTGGGGAATCCCCGCACAAGACACCGTCCAGTCTCCGAGGTTCATAATCACAACTCGAGGCTGTTGTTAATTTTCTAACCTCGCACTTAAAGGAGTGTGTTTAATTTATTTGTAAAAGCCTTCGTCGTCTCCCGGCACCATACGATAAATGAGGTCTCAGGCCAGGGCAGGTGGAAAACCCGCAGCAAGCAGGGTCTCGTGGCTCTGCCCTGTTCTCGGTAGCCTAATGCTTTCCCAACTGGGACCCACGCCGCTGGACAAGGACCCTCCATGCCACTCAGACGGCTGCCCGAGGCATCCCAGTCCCTGGGCTGAGGATTCACGCTCGTCACTCTCTCTCTGTCTTCCTCCCTGGAGGATGTAAGTTTTGACTCCCTCCCCTCCCCCTAAAAGCAATTTGAAGAAGCTTACCTTACAGTGAACACGGATGCAATCATAATAGTATCGCCACTCGTCTGGAGAAAACGTAACGGTGACCGTGAGGGACAAGCCAGGGACAAGGCGGTGTTCCTAGAAGACAAGCGGGCTGTTGTCCGGACAAGCCCCAGAGCACACAGAGCATGGGACTGTGGTGACAACACACCACACAGCCGCCCCAGCAGACCCGGGACAGAGAGCCTCGACCCAACAGGGAACATGGGGCAGGAACTGGCACCTGCTGCCTACCTTTTTCACATACTTGATCTGAAAGTATTTGGTTTGTGGGGGTAAGATATGAACATCTATGTCTTCATTCGAGACGTTGACCAGATGCTGGGAGAGAAAAAGAAGCATTCAGAAAAATACACGCTGTCTCACTCATTTGCATATTCATCTCCTCATTTATTTACAGCTCATCTTGTTCCAAAAGGGATTTGAGGGGATAGAATGTACTTTTTAACTTGTTAAAAGATTCAAAATCCATCCTACACCATTCAAAGAATAATAAACACAACAATCACCATCTAAAGAATAATACGCCATGTGCCCTGCGCCCGGCTTAGGGGCTTCAGCAGAGCCTGCACCCCAGGGTCGCCCCTGCACTCACTGTCCGCTCACACCCCCTCCTCCCAGTCCTGACCAGCTACCCTGTGAGCCTCTCGGTTGAACTCACTTAGTCCTGTGATTCGACTGAGCTAGGAAGCCAGCCACCCACCAACCCCAATAGTTTCTCTGATTAATGCCACTGGTCCTGGGGACCGGTGACACTTAGGCAGTCAAACTATCAGGAAAAGTGTGGCCGGGACAGCCTCCAATTCATCCAGGGACAGACTAAAAGGACTGGAGGCCAGGAGTTCTCTGACGGTGGCAGCAAGGGCTGTCCCTGTGAGGCAGGACAACGTGCTGGATGAACCCAGGTCTCTGAGGAGAGGGGTTTCCTCCCTCTGCTGGGAGCAGAGCAAGGACTTTGGGTTCTGGGGATCTGGGTTTCACCTGGGCCAGGGGACCATTAAGAGGCCTTTGGTTTCCAAAGTCTAGGCCAGAGCCTGGGCCTGTCGTGGGGCCCACTGCCCGAGGTCTCATGATCATCAAAGCCCTAAATTAGACTTCAGACATTATTGCCTGATAAGGTCTCACTGGTGTTGGCATTTGTTGATAGTTCTCATTTGTCACCTGTGAACCTTCTTAAAGCACCACAGTTTTTGTGACCCTGTTTTGGCATGTCTTCTCTTTTTCTTGGTTTTTGGCTGAGGAGGATTCGCACTGAGCTAACATCTGTGCCAGTCTTCCTCTATTTTGTATGTGGGCTGCCACCACAGCACGGCCACTGACAGGTGGTGTAGGTCTGTGCCCGGGAACCAAAGCTGGGCCGCCGAAGCAGGGCATTGAACTTAACCACTAGGCCACAGGGCTGGCCCCTCTTCTCTTTTTTAATATGCTAAAAGCCTAAAAAAAAAAACCCAAATATTGCCCAGGCCTCTCTCAACCTCCAAGGGCCCTACACAGGGGCCGTCCTGGTGAAGGTGTGGGCTCCTGGGGCACTATCCACAAGAGCAGTCCTTCCAGGAGAGACCGGGAGGGCAGGGATGCTGGGACCCAGGACGCCTGGAGCCTGTGCCCATCGCCATCTGAGCTCTGGGGTGGTGGGACCTGCCTGGAGAGGGTGAGGTGACCACTCGGCCCCAGGCCTGGAACCTCGACACAGAGCTCTCTCCCTAGGCTTGTTGTGGAGGGAGGACCTTGACGGCCTCGAGCTGGAGTGCAGGAAGACCTGGGAGCAGAAGCGGTTAAACTGTCTGCCATTTACTGTAAAATAATTCAGTAAGGACAGCGCAACCAACAGGGTGCATGGACTGGTTTTAACGTACATCCAGGGGGCGGTTACTCTAGAAGGAATCAGTAATCTGCACCCCAGGAGGGCCCAGGGCACTGAAAGCCCCATCCAGAGCCCACGCTCCAGAGGCAGCCACTAAGAGCGCTCCAGTAACGCTCCCCTGGATCACACCAGGGCTCTTCCACATGAGCGTCGAGGACACTCGGGAGATGCGGACTAACTGGACTATCATGCAGGCATCTCCGCTCTTGAACAAAAGGGCTATGGGAATCTGGGGAGCCCGGAGGCCATTATCCTTTAGAATGACATTCAAAGGCCCAGGACTCCCTTAGATCCCAGGTTTTGCATTTCACAAAAAAATCCTGTCTGCCTGTCGGAAGGTTGCCAGTCCTACCGAGGGAAAGCTGCGGCATCTGCTGCCAGCAGAGCGTCCTTGCAAGGAGCTCCGGCTGGGGCTTCTCGGGGATTGTAAGTTCGATGAGTCTTTTTTGCCTGCTTGCTAATATGTGTTTATATGCACAGCCGAATCTCTTCTCAGACCTGTTTTCCTTGCAGCAGACCACCTAGCAGCAAGGCTGTCGGGGAGGGGACCTATGGCTCCCAGCTCCCAGTACCGTCAGATTTTCAATTATCTATCTGACAGTTAGAAAGAACTTCACTGGTCTAGGTTAGTTTGCAACAAGCAGCTTC
>NW_025798297.1:0-3115 GCF_021613505.1 Equus quagga | reverse complement strand
GAAGCTGCTTGTTGCAAACTAACCTAGACCAGTGAAGTTCTTTCTAACTGTCAGATAGATAATTGAAAATCTGACGGTACTGGGAGCTGGGAGCCATAGGTCCCCTCCCCGACAGCCTTGCTGCTAGGTGGTCTGCTGCAAGGAAAACAGGTCTGAGAAGAGATTCGGCTGTGCATATAAACACATATTAGCAAGCAGGCAAAAAAGACTCATCGAACTTACAATCCCCGAGAAGCCCCAGCCGGAGCTCCTTGCAAGGACGCTCTGCTGGCAGCAGATGCCGCAGCTTTCCCTCGGTAGGACTGGCAACCTTCCGACAGGCAGACAGGATTTTTTTGTGAAATGCAAAACCTGGGATCTAAGGGAGTCCTGGGCCTTTGAATGTCATTCTAAAGGATAATGGCCTCCGGGCTCCCCAGATTCCCATAGCCCTTTTGTTCAAGAGCGGAGATGCCTGCATGATAGTCCAGTTAGTCCGCATCTCCCGAGTGTCCTCGACGCTCATGTGGAAGAGCCCTGGTGTGATCCAGGGGAGCGTTACTGGAGCGCTCTTAGTGGCTGCCTCTGGAGCGTGGGCTCTGGATGGGGCTTTCAGTGCCCTGGGCCCTCCTGGGGTGCAGATTACTGATTCCTTCTAGAGTAACCGCCCCCTGGATGTACGTTAAAACCAGTCCATGCACCCTGTTGGTTGCGCTGTCCTTACTGAATTATTTTACAGTAAATGGCAGACAGTTTAACCGCTTCTGCTCCCAGGTCTTCCTGCACTCCAGCTCGAGGCCGTCAAGGTCCTCCCTCCACGACAAGCCTAGGGAGAGAGCTCTGTGTCAGGGTTCCAGGCCCCAGGCCGAGTGGTCACCTCACCCTCTCCAGGCAGGTCCCACCACCCCAGAGCTCAGATGGCGATGGGCACAGGCTCCAGGCGTCCTGGGTCCCAGCATCCCTGCCCTCCCGGTCTCTCCTGGAAGGACTGCTCTTGTGGATAGTGCCCCAGGAGCCCACACCTTCACCAGGACGGCCCCTGTGTAGGGCCCTTGGAGGTTGAGAGAGGCCTGGGCAATATTTGGGTTTTTTTTTTTAGGCTTTTAGCATATTAAAAAAGAGAAGAGGGGCCAGCCCTGTGGCCTAGTGGTTAAGTTCAATGCCCTGCTTCGGCGGCCCAGCTTTGGTTCCCGGGCACAGACCTACACCACCTGTCAGTGGCCGTGCTGTGGTGGCAGCCCACATACAAAATAGAGGAAGACTGGCACAGATGTTAGCTCAGTGCGAATCCTCCTCAGCCAAAAACCAAGAAAAAGAGAAGACATGCCAAAACAGGGTCACAAAAACTGTGGTGCTTTAAGAAGGTTCACAGGTGACAAATGAGAACTATCAACAAATGCCAACACCAGTGAGACCTTATCAGGCAATAATGTCTGAAGTCTAATTTAGGGCTTTGATGATCATGAGACCTCGGGCAGTGAGCCCCACGACAGGCCCAGGCTCTGGCCTAGACTTTGGAAACCAAAGGCCTCTTAATGGTCCCCTGGCCCAGGTGAAACCCAGATCCCCAGAACCCAAAGTCCTTGCTCTGCTCCCAGCAGAGGGAGGAAACCCCTCTCCTCAGAGACCTGGGTTCATCCAGCACGTTGTCCTGCCTCACAGGGACAGCCCTTGCTGCCACCGTCAGAGAACTCCTGGCCTCCAGTCCTTTTAGTCTGTCCCTGGATGAATTGGAGGCTGTCCCGGCCACACTTTTCCTGATAGTTTGACTGCCTAAGTGTCACCGGTCCCCAGGACCAGTGGCATTAATCAGAGAAACTATTGGGGTTGGTGGGTGGCTGGCTTCCTAGCTCAGTCGAATCACAGGACTAAGTGAGTTCAACCGAGAGGCTCACAGGGTAGCTGGTCAGGACTGGGAGGAGGGGGTGTGAGGGGACAGTGAGTGCAGGGGCGACCCTGGGGTGCAGGCTCTGCTGAAGCCCCTAAGCCGGGCGCAGGGCACATGGCGTATTATTCTTTAGATGGTGATTGTTGTGTTTATTATTCTTTGAATGGTGTAGGATGGATTTTGAATCTTTTAACAAGTTAAAAAGTACATTCTATCCCCTCAAATCCCTTTTGGAACAAGATGAGCTGTAAATAAATGAGGAGATGAATATGCAAATGAGTGAGACAGCGTGTATTTTTCTGAATGCTTCTTTTTCTCTCCCAGCATCTGGTCAACGTCTCGAATGAAGACATAGATGTTCATATCTTACCCCCACAAACCAAATACTTTCAGATCAAGTATGTGAAAAAGGTAGGCAGCAGGTGCCAGTTCCTGCCCCATGTTCCCTGTTGGGTCGAGGCTCTCTGTCCCGGGTCTGCTGGGGCGGCTGTGTGGTGTGTTGTCACCACAGTCCCATGCTCTGTGTGCTCTGGGGCTTGTCCGGACAACAGCCCGCTTGTCTTCTAGGAACACCGCCTTGTCCCTGGCTTGTCCCTCACGGTCACCGTTACGTTTTCTCCAGACGAGTGGCGATACTATTATGATTGCATCCGTGTTCACTGTAAGGTAAGCTTCTTCAAATTGCTTTTAGGGGGAGGGGAGGGAGTCAAAACTTACATCCTCCAGGGAGGAAGACAGAGAGAGAGTGACGAGCGTGAATCCTCAGCCCAGGGACTGGGATGCCTCGGGCAGCCGTCTGAGTGGCATGGAGGGTCCTTGTCCAGCGGCGTGGGTCCCAGTTGGGAAAGCATTAGGCTACCGAGAACAGGGCAGAGCCACGAGACCCTGCTTGCTGCGGGTTTTCCACCTGCCCTGGCCTGAGACCTCATTTATCGTATGGTGCCGGGAGACGACGAAGGCTTTTACAAATAAATTAAACACACTCCTTTAAGTGCGAGGTTAGAAAATTAACAACAGCCTCGAGTTGTGATTATGAACCTCGGAGACTGGACGGTGTCTTGTGCGGGGATTCCCCAGGGGCAGCCCGGGGGTCTGCAGGGAGGTGGCAGCCTGTGGGGCCTGCCCCCAGACGGCTGTGCTGTGCGAGTTCCTGTGAGCCTTTCCTGGGTCACCTAGTCCACCCCTGGGCCTCCAGCCAGAGCCAGCTCCACGTGCTGTCAGTCCTTCTCTTAACACTGTCGCCTCCAC
>NW_025798296.1:0-3115 GCF_021613505.1 Equus quagga | reverse complement strand
GTGGAGGCGACAGTGTTAAGAGAAGGACTGACAGCACGTGGAGCTGGCTCTGGCTGGAGGCCCAGGGGTGGACTAGGTGACCCAGGAAAGGCTCACAGGAACTCGCACAGCACAGCCGTCTGGGGGCAGTCCCCACAGGCTGCCACCTCCCTGCAGACCCCCGGGCTGCCCCTGGGGAATCCCCGCACAAGACACCGTCCAGTCTCCGAGGTTTATAATCACAACTTGAGGCTGTTGCTAATTTTCTAACCTCGCATTTAAAGGAGTGTGTTTAATTTATTTGAAAAAGCCTTTGTTGTCTCCCGGCACCATACGATAAATGAGGTCTCAGGCCAGGGCAGGTGGAAAACCCGCAGCAAGCAGGGTCTCGTGGCTCTGCCCTGTTCTCGGTAGCCTAATGCTTTCCCAACTGGGACCCACGCCGCTGGACAAGGACCCTCCATGCCACTCAGACGGCTGCCCGAGGCATCCCAGTCCCTGGGCTGAGGATTCACGCTCGTCACTCTCTCTCTGTCTTCCTCCCTGGAGGATGTAAGTTTTGACTCCCTCCCCTCCCCCTAAAAGCAATTTGAAGAAGCTTACCTTACAGTGAACACAGATGCAATCATAATAGTAGCGCCACTCGTCTGGAGAAAACGTAACGGTGACCGTGAGGGACAAGCCAGGGACAAGGCGGTGTTCCTAGAAGACAAGCGGGCTGTTGTCCGGACAAGCCCCAGAGCACACAGAGCATGGGACTGTGGTGACAACACACCACACAGCCGCCCCAGCAGACCCGGGACAGAGAGCCTCGACCCAACAGGGAACATGGGGCAGGAACTGGCACCCGCTGCCTACCTTTTTCACATACTTGATCTGAAAGTATTTGGTTTGTGGGGGTAAGATATGAACATCTATGTCTTCATTCGAGACGTTGACCAGATGCTGGGAGAGAAAAAGAAGCATTCAGAAAAATACACGCTGTCTCACCCATTTGCATATTCATCTCCTCATTTATTTACAGCTCATCTTGTTCCAAAAGGGATTTGAGGGGATAGAATGTACTTTTTAACTTGTTAAAAGATTCAAAATCCATCCTACACCATTCAAAGAATAATAAACACAACAATCACCATCTAAAGAATAATACGCCATGTGCCCTGCGCCCGGCTTAGGGGCTTCAGCAGAGCCTGCACCCCAGGGTCGCCCCTGCACTCACTGTCCGCTCACACCCCCTCCTCCCAGTCCTGACCAGCTACCCTGTGAGCCTCTCGGTTGAACTCACTTAGTCCTGTGATTCGACTGAGCTAGGAAGCCAGCCACCCACCAACCCCAATAGTTTCTCTGATTAATGCCACTGGTCCTGGGGACCGGTGACACTTAGGCAGTCAAACTATCAGGAAAAGTGTGGCCGGGACAGCCTCCAATTCATCCAGGGACAGACTAAAAGGACTGGAGGCCAGGAGTTCTCTGACGGTGGCAGCAAGGGCTGTCCCTGTGAGGCAGGACAACGTGCTGGATGAACCCAGGTCTCTGAGGAGAGGGGTTTCCTCCCTCTGCTGGGAGCAGAGCAAGGACTTTGGGTTCTGGGGATCTGGGTTTCACCTGGGCCAGGGGACCATTAAGAGGCCTTTGGTTTCCAAAGTCTAGGCCAGAGCCTGGGCCTGTCGTGGGGCCCACTGCCCGAGGTCTCATGATCATCAAAGCCCTAAATTAGACTTCAGACATTATTGCCTGATAAGGTCTCACTGGTGTTGGCATTTGTTGATAGTTCTCATTTGTCACCTGTGAACCTTCTTAAAGCACCACAGTTTTTGTGACCCTGTTTTGGCATGTCTTCTCTTTTTCTTGGTTTTTGGCTGAGGAGGATTCGCACTGAGCTAACATCTGTGCCAGTCTTCCTCTATTTTGTATGTGGGCTGCCGCCACAGCATGGCCACTGACAGGTGGTGTAGGTCTGTGCCCGGGAACCAAAGCTGGGCCGCCGAAGCAGGGCGTTGAACTTAACCACTAGGCCACGGCACCGGCCCCTCTTCTCTTTTTTAATGTGCTAAAAGCCTAAAAAAAAAACCCCAAATATTGCCCAGGGCTCTCTCAACCTCCAAGGGCCCTACACAGGGGCCGTCCTGGTGAAGGTGTGGGCTCCTGGGGCACTATCCACAAGAGCAGTCCTTCCAGGAGAGACCGGGAGGGCAGGGATGCTGGGACCCAGGACGCCTGGAGCCTGTGCCCATCGCCATCTGAGCTCTGGGGTGGTGGGACCTGCCTGGAGAGGGTGAGGTGACCACTCGGCCCCAGGCCTGGAACCTCGACACAGAGCTCTCTCCCTAGGCTTGTTGTGGAGGGAGGACCTTGACGGCCTCGAGCTGGAGTGCAGGAAGACCTGGGAGCAGAAGCGGTTAAACTGTCTGCCATTTACTGTAAAATAATTCAGTAAGGACAGCGCAACCAACAGGGTGCATGGACTGGTTTTAACGTACATCCAGGGGGCGGTTACTCTAGAAGGAATCAGTAATCTGCACCCCAGGAGGGCCCAGGGCACTGAAAGCCCCATCCAGAGCCCACGCTCCAGAGGCGGCCACTAAGAGCGCTCCAGTAACGCTCCCCTGGATCACACCAGGGCTCTTCCACATGAGCGTCGAGGACACTCGGGAGATGCGGACTAACTGGACTATCATGCAGGCATCTCCGCTCTTGAACAAAAGGGCTATGGGAATCTGGGGAGCCCGGAGGCCATTATCCTTTAGAATGACATTCAAAGGCCCAGGACTCCCTTAGATCCCAGGTTTTGCATTTCACAAAAAAATCCTGTCTGCCTGTCGGAAGGTTGCCAGTCCTACCGAGGGAAAGCTGCGGCATCTGCTGCCAGCAGAGCGTCCTTGCAAGGAGCTCCGGCTGGGGCTTCTCGGGGATTGTAAGTTCGATGAGTCTTTTTTGCCTGCTTGCTAATATGTGTTTATATGCACAGCCGAATCTCTTCTCAGACCTGTTTTCCTTGCAGCAGACCACCTAGCAGCAAGGCTGTCGGGGAGGGGACCTATGGCTCCCAGCTCCCAGTACCGTCAGATTTTCAATTATCTATCTGACAATTAGAAAGAACTTCACTGGTCTAGGTTAGTTTGCAACAAGCAGCTTC
>NW_025798295.1:0-46553 GCF_021613505.1 Equus quagga | reverse complement strand
CGCCGGTTTCCCGCGAGCGCTCCGTCCGCGTCGCCCCTCTGGTGACCGCCCCGCTCGCCGGTCCCCACGAGCTCCCCTGACTGACAGCCCCTGTGCCGGGGGCTACAGTTCCCGCCGCAGACACGAGGACCCGGAGTCACCGCGGTCCGCACCCGAGCGCCGAAGGGACGAGGGCAGCCGGGTTCCGGGCAGCCGAGCGGCTCCCCGGCGGCCCCAGCAGACAGGACTGTCCCTCGAGCCTCACGGAACCGGGCGCGTCCTGCCCCGGGGCGGCCTCGCGGGGAAGCGCCTCAGGCGGCGGCGAGAGGACAGACGCTAGGCCTCCCTCTCAGCCCGGGACTCCGAGCTCTGCCGCGCGAGGGTCACCAAGGACGGTGCCCGTGGGCGGGTCCCACAAACCCGGGTGTGCGCCTCAGATGGTGAGGATCTCACTCACGCACTGTGCGCGTGGAACGACGTGTAAGCGCGCACGGCGACGGCAGGCCCAAGGACGCGCCTCCACCGGCTGTCCGACGTTCACCGTCAAATCAACGCAAGCGCTGCGGTCTGGGGCCGGATTCTCCACGCCCCTCCAAGCCCCGCCCACCGCGCAAGCCCCGCCCCCGCCCCCGACCTGGAGGCCCTTCGGCCCCTCCAGTGCCCCCTCCGCGCAGCCCCGCCCCGCCCCGCCCCTGAGACCCGGAGGCTCCTCGGCCCCTTCAGCGTCCCCTCCGCCTCGCCCCGTCCCTGAGACCAGAAGGCTCCTCGGCCCCTTCAGCGCCCCTTCCGCCCAGCCCTCGAGTTCCCGGAGCCGGCAGCCCGGCGCGCGCGAGCCCAGCGTCCCCTCGGTCGGGCAGCGGGCTCAGCGCACCGTCGGGCCGCGGGCTCAGGCGCCGGCTCTGCGAGGCCCTCAGCCCCGCGCGCTGCCGGGAAGCGGACCGCGTCCAGCCCGACGGTCGCAGGTACCGTTCGGCGGCTTCCAGTCTGTCCTCCTCGGGCAGGGCGTCCAGCGTAGCGGGCACGTGCGCGGGCAGCAGGGCCACCTCGAAGGGGTCGCAGCTGTGGGAGGACACAGGCGGCCCGGTGAGCGGCTCGTCCGCAGTCCCGGCCCTCACCCGGCCTCCCGACGCGCCGGCCCCGCCCGGGGAGGCCCAGCCCTGGCGCCCTCCGGAGCCGCTCGGCGCCCCGCGGGCGGAGGACGGGGAGCCGCTCAGCTCCGGGCCCGTCGCCGGCAAGGCCTCTCCCGGAGTCTGGGCGGGCGGTTGGGCGCGTGGTGTCTGAAGTTAGGTTACTTCCGGGGGAGTCGTCAGACGGCCCACTTTCTGTGCCTAATCCGTTCCCCACGTGTCCTCCTCAGTTCTGTGTGACTTCAGCCTTCCTCCCTACCCCCTTATGTATTGTTTGGTGTTATAAACTCAGAGCTTTCTAGAAAAATTCCTGGCTGTTGAGGACAGTAAAAGAATTCAGATAGGGAGAAAAAATATATTGTCATTTTAACAGTTGGCGGCCGACTTCTGTTCCGAGATGGTGGAACAAGCACTCGCTCTTTGTTTTTTCTTTTGGTCTCGACTCCTCCTTATAAACCTTTGCAATGATATTAAAGGAATAAAAACTGAACGCACAACAGCGAAGAACAGGAGAAAAGACATAAATGGATGCAAGTTTCCAACAGTCTCCTGGACGCCGGGGAGAGTCGTCTCCTGAAGAGGAAAGAAGGACGGAGCGCGGCCGCGCGGGAGGGACCGGCCTCCTCGGGCCGGCGGGGCGGCGGACGGGCGGGCGCGGCGGGAACGGACGCCGCGGGGCCCAGCGAAGCCGCCTGCGTGCGCACGTGTCTGCGGGACACGTTTCCTCTGGTTCTTTTCTTGTGCAAATATGCACCTGCTCGCCAGGTATGGAGACTGGCTGAATAAAACTCTGGCACGCGGCGTTTACAGCCGTAAAAGAGAGGGCGGGAGATACCTATGCTCTGATATGGGGAGACTTTCAGGAGAGACTGTAAGTGGAAAAGCAGAGTGCACAAGAGCATACCTAGTGCGCCACTTTTTGTACAAGAAAAGGGAAAATAAGAAAAATACACGTATTCTGCTTAGCATTACAAAGAGAAACACAGGGAGGATGTTAGAGGACCAAGCTGTGGCGGGACAAGGGGCGGGAGGGAGACGGGGCGGAGTGACACTTCGCTGAGCTGCCTTTCTGTGTAGCTTTGAGCTTGGAAAGCATGTTAATGTTCTACATATTCAAAAAATAAAATCAGTGAGAAAGTGAAGAAAAAATCCCAAACTGAAAGCAAACTGAAACAATATTTCACATGAATTCCATCATCACACCGGAGGGAAAGAGAGAGAAAAAGAAACAAAGAAGGAAGGAAGGATTGGTGGAAGGAAGGAAGGAAAGAAGGAAGAGAAGTAATGCAAGTAACTTATAAATACAGTATTTGACTCCATATTCAGTCTAGGACGGGATGGGGGTAGGGGAAAATTGCAAATAAATCTGAACTCTGTTTATTATGCTTGTTTATTAAAGTGGTTATAGGTGAAGGGATTCTGAAACCATTTTAGATGTACTGTAACATTCAGTAAATGTGTTAGGAGCCAGGGCCCTACCCGTGGGAGAAGGGGCACAAATATGGAATGGGGGCGAGCAAGCAATAACTATGGATGTTGACTGGAATTATAAGCATTGATGTGAACTCATGGTTTATGAGATATGTACATGTATGTGTACATGTGTGGCCATGTGCACATGTATCTGCACATATGTGTACAGTCAGGTGTCGCTTAACGAGGGGATATGTTCTGAGAAATGCATCGTTACACGATTTCATCATTGTGCAAACGTCAGGGTGTACTTACACAAACCTGGATGGCATAGCCCACGACACACCTAGGCTATACGCTACTAATCTCATGGGACCAGTGTCATATACGCGGTCCATCGCTGACTGAAACGTTATTATGCAGCACATGACTGTATTCATGTATGTGTGCATGTATTTTGGTATGTACACGTATATATGTATGTATGTGTGTGTGTGTGTATATTTATACATATTTCCCCACATACACCCCTGGCTTGTCTGCTGAGGAGGCCAAGGAACAAAACCCCCTGCTAGCTATGTGTACACCTGGCACCCAGATTTTGGTCTTTAACACCATTCCTCACTAAAAGGAGCCTGGGCTCCACCACCCAGAGATTAGTCCCATTTACTGACGTCATGACAAAGAACGCAGGTTCTAACTGCCAATCCCTGAAACTTCAGAAGGCCTGCAGCCGGAGGAGAGGGGCTTCCTGCCGAGAAGAGAAGAGGGACTGAGAAGTTGAAAGGCTGGACTTCTCTCCAGAGACCAGGCTGGTCCGGGAAGACGGAATGGCAACAACCAAGAGCCTTTCATGAGATAAAACATCCCATTTTTAAATTCTGAGACCGTATTCCTCTCGTTTTTTGTGTGTTCATATGTTCTTCTGAAATGGAAATGGTGGCGACAATAGATGGTGGTTGGGCATTCCTGGACATTTTACTAGTTGATAAAATCTGGAAGTCTGGGAACTACTGGGTTAGACCGTGTCTGCAGTTGCTGCTGCCTCTCACATTTTATGGAAGTCCTGGAGACTCAATCGGGTCTCTGAATTTGTTAAACAGCAAAGAAACTAAGTGAGCTGTTTTGATTGTTATGAATACAAAAATGACTTGGAGTAAATAAATACTAAATAACCATATTGCATGGTTTAACGACAAACAGCTAAGTCTCAGGGACAAAAGACACGAGGGAAGTACCTCGTAAGTAACAGGAAGTTTATTCAAGCAAAATGACTGCAAAGTTGAGGTATCATTGATGGACTTATAGGAACTTAAAAAAGGAATGCGATTTTTATTTTGTAACTGCTTCTAGAAATAAAAACAGGATCTTGAATCTTACATCATGGAAATTCCTAAGGAAATATAGAACTCTCTCTTGATTTTATAATCTGCTACGCAATTATGGTTTATTTATAAACAAACTGGCCCACAGAACACTCAGACACAGAAGCTGAAGGTAACAGCTAGTGTTGGAGATTTTCTTTAGTTTGTGCAGAATTCACGGTTAATTCATGCTTAATTCAAGCCCAAGGTAACTGCATTCTGATTGCTTTTTGAAAGGACAGCCTCGGGAGATTTTTTCCAAGGACACTGCTGTGGAAAAAAGATAATTTTTTTTTTCTTAATTCTTGAGACCTGTGCGTGCTGACGGTTGGGGACTCAGGTAGTCTCTGCTTTTCACCACTTCTCATTTTGGTTAATCAGACGCCTGACAGTACCCTACAGCCAGCTATGTTTGATTCACCAATGATGTGAGTCAATTTTGAAGTGTCCTCAGCCCACAGCAAAATGAGGCAGCGTGTCAAGGTGGTGACGGACCATCGCCATCTGGTGGCAACAGAGAGATTGCAAGGTTTAGTGGGTGGGGGTAGAGGGTAGAGGAGCAGAAGAGTTATTAAAGATGGCGCTATATGCTTCATATCGTCATTTTACTTTAACCTCACAACAGCGGTGAGGATGCCATCACCATTCCCGTTTCACAGACGAGCAAACTATTGCTCACAGGGCTTCAGTAAGAAGTAACTTGCCCAAGAACATGGAGCGGGTGGCACAGCTAGTGAGGAACGGAGGCAGGTCTTTGGACACCCAAGTGTTTATTCTCTCTACAGAATCCCCTCCGACTCTGGAGATTTCAGTAGAAATGTGCTAAAATGAAGAACAAAGATGCTCAGTTTATTTTGAGATGGCAGCGGGCTGGATGACGTATGAATGAACTCATGGAAAAGGAACTAATATTTTTGAGCTGCCACCATATCCCCAATCCTGTGCCTGGTCTCATGTTAATCTCCAGGCAAAGGAGGGTCATAGAGAAGCACTAAGGAAATAATCCAACGGGCAAGCGTCTGGAAGTGAGACTGGAATTTGCTTAATTCAGGAAGAGCTTCTCTGCTGGCAATGAAGGAAGAAGTCAAATTAAGTGTTCTGGAGTCACACACTGGATTTCAACTGTCTCCTCAAATACTTGGGGAGAGGCGGGTGGATGGTAGTCTAAATGGAGTCGCTGCACATTGGGTGAGCTTTCCTGCTCCAACTAAAATTAAAATGTCAAGGCTGAGAAGGGTCTTCGCAACAAGTCCAATCCCCTTGTCTTCTGGACAAGAGGACTGGGCCCAGACAGGTGGCCGAGGAGCGTGCCAACGTCACACAGCTCCTGGAGGCCATGTGGCATTCTGGTGAGGGAGAGGAACTTGAGTTTCTGTGTCAGAGGATCCAGGACATGCGGGTGGGAATCGGGGGTATAAAGGTCACCTGCTGATCTTGGTTGGTGGTAGAGCTCAGGTTTCCTGACCACTCCTGGGGCCATGATAGGGCTCTGTCCCCTTGGGGTGGGCCTCATTCTGGATCAAAGGATTTGAACAAAAGGTGCCTGCTGATGATAATCATTTTGGGGTACTAGTCACATTTGCTCACCGGTAACCCATTTAACTATGTTTATAAGGACAACAGACTAAAGAAGCAGATTCAAGGGCTTAGCAATGGCTTATGGACCAGGCAGAGTCCTAAAGAAAAGGCAGTAGTCTCCTTGTTTGATATCATAGGGCTTTGAAGAGGTTTTAAATAAGCAAATTAGCAAAAATGTGGTTACTCTAAATTTCTTCTTTCCTTCGCCAAACAATGTTCTCATCTACCCACTCTGTTTCTGGAGCTGAGTTCTAATGTCTCTGTATGATGACAGCCATGGGACCCACAGTGAATGCCTGGCTGTGGCATGAGAGAGAAGTGGATCCTCTGGAATTGGATATGGAGGGTGTAGAAGGTTGATCTTGGCAATTTATAAATGTTAAAAATTGACCATGAATATTTCAGCTGAATTGTATGGATTCATTGTCTACTTTTATTAAGTACGGCCAACTAGTCACCTGTGACATTAATTTTTTTAAAAGTGTATCTCAAGATATATTCAAAATATGAAAATCAGTTATACATCATCATATTTCTCTGACTAGCAAACTTCCCTCATGCACTAAAAGTATAATTTGACCTATTGTTGGCATTTACCTTGTTGGGATCACAGCCTCTTTAGTCCGTGCGGCAAACGTACTCCTGTGAGATAAACAATGAGCGGTGGCTTACCTTTGTGTGGTCTCTACCTTAGAGGTTTCAGGCAGGGATGAGAAAACCAGGGGCTGGAACCTCTTCCAGTGCATTATTCCAGGAATTATGTCCTGTAATGAAAGCCGGCACAGGGTGCTACATGTAAAGGAGCCGTCTGGTGAGGTGAAGTCCAGGAAGGACTTCCATTTCATTCAACTGTGACTATCCTGTCCTAAAATTTTAGCTCCAAAATGTATCATTGCAGTAAGTTTGATTCAATTTTTCTGATGCTAAAAGACAACCGCACCAGCAAAGGGCACTAAACAATGCAACCTGGAGTTAAAGTGGGGACAAAGGAGAGTTTTTCTTCCCCCTGTTCATTAGGCACATAAGCAACATGTCCTGGGGATGGAGGGCAGATTTGGCCTTACAATCTGTTTCGATTATTATGAATGGGATGCTAATGCAACATTCAAAGAGGATGGGACCTTCATCAAATGGCATTCCAGGCAGGGGAAGCACGTGCGAATGCATGGAGATGCAAGGAGGGTGCTATCGTGAGATGCCAGCTCCCAAAGCTGAGTGCAGGGGGTGTAATGGGGACTGATGGGAAATGAGGCAGGAGAGGGAGCTTGGTCACGAAGGGCCTTGGTGACCAAGCTAATGAGCTTGCAGATGCTCCTATGGAAAGCAGGGACCGCTGAGGGCTTTCAACCTAGAAAACAACATGATCAGATTTATGTTGAAGGAAGATTTCTAGGGAGGGCTGACTGCATGGTGGGGGGCCATGGAGTGGAGTAGAGGGAGCATCACAGGCTGTTCGAGGCAGACTGGGGGAATCCAGTGATGGTCAAATATGGGGAATGAGGGAGAGGAAGGCTCAAGGATCACGTAGGTCATGGTCATTGCACAAGTCACAGAACAAAAAGGCAAGGAGGTAATACAGGAAGAGGAGGCAGTTTGAGGTGTGGTTGGCAGAGGTGGGTGGAGATAATGATCTGAGTTAGGGACTTATTGAATTTGAAGGGCCTGAGGGCAACTGCCAAGAAATGGCGCTGGCTATTCAGGTCAGTTTGGTGATGTAGGGGGAGAAGGAATTCTTTGGAGCCTCCTCCTTCCTGTGCATTTGTCATATCGCCACCTTGTCCATTCTGCTATGTCTATAAAGGTTGGGGCCAAAGAAAGAGGAAGTGAGACCATGGGGTTATGCCCGCCATGTGACTGTTTTTACATGGATGAAATACAGATAAAATGAATATTAGGCGTAGCCTTCAAGGGAAAAAGAGTGAGAATGTTGAGGAAAGGGCAACGTGCAGGCTGAGAGGTGGGTATGGGCAGGACAAGAGTGATGCTGCGTCTCCCACCCGGACCCCTGTAGAGTGTACACAGCCGCCATAGTTACCATTCCTGTTCTGCAGCTGTGGCTGCAAACCGTCTTTCTCAATTCCAACTGTCACCCTCCATCCTTGTCCCCTGACCTTCCCTGCAGCCCAGGGCCAGCCCTGCCAGCGAGCCTGGTGATGGCGTTACCGTGTGATGGAGAAACTGCTTTTGGGTGAGAGGAATGCTGGACCCATCGTGGGACTCCTTGGTGACCTTGTACTTGGGGTGAGAACACAGGTGGTAATCTATCAAGGTTTCTGCGTAGGTCAGAGGGTGCTTTACAGCAAATACTCCTGGACTGGGATTCTGTAGAAGACAGAGAGGAAAAAAGATTCTCTTCTGTTGACCAGTTTCTAAGCCAGGCATAGGACAGGCGTCAGCTACAGCTCTCGGCACTAGCACCAACACTCTGATTCCATGTCGGCTCGTCTGGGAAAGAGAAGCAGGGGAGCAGAGGGGTCTTCAATTGGCAGCAGTCACAGCCATTCATAAATGTCCCTTTTCTGGTTTGAGCTTCATGACATACTACATGGGTTTATTAAACTCACGTGGAAACAAGGACAACTGAAATCACAGCTTAAAATGGCCTAAAGAATTTGTTTCTAAATATGATGAATTAGGGGATTTATTAAATAAGCAAACTGGTTTTAAAAATCAAATAAGCTTCTGGTTTTGAAAACAAAAATAGCTTCTTAAAAACTAAATGGAGGACAAGAGGGTGACGTTGGATATCTCAGGAAACGTCAACATTTCACATTGTTTTGATCATGTTTTTCCTTCAAGAAGGCTCCATTTGGATGTCGGATCTGATGTTAAGGGAGAGCCTGTTTTTCACTAATTTTCCAGCAGAGGTAATGGAGACACAGGGCAATTATATGAAAATACGAAAATATAGAGCCTTTTAATGTTCCTTCCTGGGCTTGTCCGACAAAAACCCTATTCTTGTTCCAAATGACAACATAGCTTTTGCCCTCGCAGTTGTTTAATTTCAGATGCTTAAGAACCATTAAGTAGAAATTTTGTTCTTTTTGTTTGTATGTTTTTAAAAAACTTTTTTAAAAAACAATAAAACTCCACACGGCTTATGGAAACCCAGTCTCACTGCCAAGAAACAAATGTCCCCTGCAATTTAAAGGAAATGCAGCTTGACCAAGGAGCATTACAGCACCCAGGCGCAAGAGCTGGGAGAGCCCAGGTGTGGTGTAGGTATTCCGTGTGCTCCAGTCAGGAAGGCTGGGGAGACCGTGAGCTCTGAGAGCAGAGAGGCTGACTGAGTTAGGGCCTGGGAGAAAGACAGGGGAGGGCTCTTGCCTGAACTCATGGATGTAGAGGAAGGACAAGGGCAGAGAGGCAACGATGGCCACTGAGGGGTCTGCAGCGCCCACAGTCATGCAGAAAGAGACACCTCGATGAGCACCTGCAGGTGAGGGAAGGTAAGGGTACATATATGTGTGTATATATGTATGTATATATATATACATATATATATATATATATTTTTTTTTTTTTTTACAACAGTAGATTCTTTGCTGCTCCTCAAGCGCTGCATGGGGTGGGAACAGAGACGGAGAGAATGTAAACATTGGGTTCCACCCCCTGAAGCTTGACAGAAGACCCTTTACCCAGACAGGGGCTAGAGGGTTGGAAGGGAGCAAGGTGAAAGGTGGGCCCCAGGTGAGCCAAAGCAGGGGAGGCCTGAGGATACCGAGGCAGGTGGGTGGAGAGGAAGGACAGCAAGGAGGGTGGTGGGGGGGAAGTGGGGACAGCTCCTGTTCCCGTGCGTGTCCCCTTAAGTAAGCTCTTATGGAAGGAGAACCAAAGGACAGAAGCAGAGCGAGCACCACCTCTGCCCCACCAGGCCCACCAGATCCTCTGTCGTAGTCACAACACATCCAGAAGTAGAGCGAGGAGAGCCTAGGCCCCCAGCCAGGAAGTGGGGAGACAGGCAGGACTGAAGAAGGGAAAAAGGAACCCGGCTCCACTTCCTGGGTAAAGGGAGCAACTGGAGTGTAGGAATCTGAAAACTGCTGACCGCCGTCACCAAGAGTCATCCTTGTGGTGACAAAAGGCCAATCAGCACAGCATCTGGGAAGGGATCCCAGAGGGAACTGCGGCAGGAGTGACAGAGACCCCAGCTGGGCCTAGTCATGGTGTGACTGGGAGGCAGTGTGAGGGGAGGGGGCTGGCCACGCCCTATGGGGCTGGTGATGGGGCAAGGTGCACCACACCAGGGAGGGGAACGAGCCTGTGCCCTCCAGGAGTGCCTCCTACTCTGCTTGATGGAGGCTGGGTGACCTTGCTGTGTGGCCAACTGTCTTGATCTGCCTTGGGCCAAGTGTAATGAATGACATCTTTTTGGAAATGGTAATATCACTGTCTCAAAGAGTTGTCATACTTCAGACCCCCCTGGGTGGCCATCGCTACCAGAGTAAGTGGTCTGAGTGGTCACCCCATGATTATTTTGATCTGAATTTTCCTCAAACTAATGCATGCATACAGTAGCAACTCACCCACGCTGGAAGGATTAGTGACGAAAGCAACAAGGCTCCTGCAGGCCCTTCCTATCCCCAGGCCCAGCCAGAGGCTGTTTTTTCCCATTATTTCTGGGTTTTGTGTCTGTGATGGTGACTATTCTAACTCTAAACATTATGCTTATTTTTCCTCTCTCAATTATCAACCTCAGATAAAGCCAGTTGACGCTTTACTAAGCAAGATAAGGATTTTGCTCCTGTACACAACTGCTCCTTCCAAACGTCTTCCTCCCAATTTTGAAAATTACATTATAATTTTTAGTCCTGCTGTTGGTTATCTTTGTGACCTGAAATGATGCATTTATACTCCTATTTCTTGTTTCCTCGTCTTTAGTTGAGTATTTCAACTCCTCCTCAGGTAAAATGAAAGCATTAGCATTCCTACACTTTCTTGTACCTTTCCTCCTCTCTTCCACAATTTACTTTTATATTATTGAGATGATTGACATTTGCATTCTGGAACCACACCAAGACCTTCATGCTTTGTTCATAAGCTGTCTCTAAAAGCTGAAAACTAGTAAATGGCATTTATTTTGTCTTAATGGTATAGATATGTTTCTCTGCCAGGCAAAGAAAAGGCTCGTACTATAGTTTTTTTGTGAAGATTCAATATCATGGTCTGTGGGTCACTGAGAGAGGACAGTTCTAGTATCAAGAACCCCAAAATGGGTTCTATATTTAAAAATTTTCCAACTCTTAAAAAGCATGCCAAATTTTAATTTGTTTTCCTATTTGGAACACAGACTGATTTTTAGTTGATTTTTCCTCCTGGAGTTTATAATGTCCTTTTTTTGCTTGAATGACGTGCCTTTATAAGATCCTCGGGTGTCTCCATCCTTCCCACTGCACTGTTCATGCATGGAGCACACCCTTCCTTTGACACCTCTTTCCCAGAGCCCTTCACCCTCTCTCCTCTGAGCTTAATGCGCAGATATCATCCAAGACTTCACTATAACACTTTACCAATTGTAACGGTGACATCTTTCCTTTTACTTTTGTTTCTTTTCTTAGGGTTTCAAATTCTTTCTTTTATAGCTATATTGATATATAATTGATATACAATAAATTGGACATATTAAAAGTATATAATTTGGTATGTTTGACATATGTTACATCTGCAAAACCATTACTGCCATAAAAATAACGAACATCTTCATCACTCCCCAAAGTTTCCTCTTGCCCCTGGGTGATCCCGCCAGCTCTCCATACCATCCACCCACCCAAGCCCCAGGTGGACATAATCTGCTTTCCGTCTGTACAGGTTACTTTAGATGTTCTAGACTTTTAAATAAATGGAATCACATAGTATGTATATTTTTTGGTCTGATTTCTTTACCCAGCATAACTATTCTGAGAATCATCCATGTTATTATATGTATCAAGAGTTCACTCCTTTCTGTTACTGAAGAATATTCCATTGTATGGTAATACCACAGTTTGTCTGTCAACCTCTTGATGGACACTTCTTTCCAGTTTGGGGAACATATGAAGCTGCTGTGAATATTCCTGCACAAGTCTTACGCTTCCATTTATCTTGGGTAAATACCTAGGGGCAGAATGGCTGGATCATATGGTAGGTCTATGTTTACTACTAACTTTTTAGTTTGTAAGAAACTGTCAAACTTTTTTCTAAAGTAATTGTACCACTTTACATTCTCACCAGCAGTCTTTTTAATTTTAGATATTCTGACAGAGGTATCCTATTATGGTTTTAATTTACATTTTGCTACTGATGCATTATTTTGAGCATCTTTTCATGTTGTATTTGCCATCCTTTGATGAGATGTCTGTTCAAATCTTTTGCCCATTTTAAAATTGGGTTGTTTGTTTTCTTACTATTGAGTTTTGAGTGTTCTTTATACATTTTAGGTACAAGTCTTTTATCAGATACGTGATTTTCAAATAGTTTATCCAAGTCTGTGATTTATCTTTTCATTTTCTTAACAATGTCTTTAGAAAGGCAGAAATTCTTAATTTGGACAAAGTCCAATTAATCCATTTTTTTTCACTTATGGATTGTGGCTTTGATGTTGTATCTAAGAAATCTTTGTCTTACCCAACGTCACAAAGACATTCTCCTATGTGTTTTCCAGTTTAGGTTTTATATTTAGGTCTATGATCCATTTTGTGTTAATTTTTGTAAATGGCATGAGGTACAGATTGAAGTTCTTTTATTTCTAGTTATTTTTATTTTTGGTAAATGGATATCCAAATGTTCCAGCACTATTTGTTGAAAAGACTGTCTTTTCCCCAATGAATTGTCTTTGACCTTTGTCAAATATCAGTTGACCATATATGTATGAATGCATATATTTCTGGATTCCTTATTCTGTTTCACTGATCTGTTTGTCTCTTTTTATGCCAATACCATACTGTCTGGAGCACTATAGCTTTCAAATAAGCTTTAAAGTTAGGTAGTGTAAATCCTTTGACTTTATTCTTCAAAGTTGTTTTGGATATATTTGCATTCCATATAACTTTTTGAATAAATCTGTCAATTTCTACCAGAAAAGCCTGCTAGCGTTTGATTGGGATTGTGTTGAATTTTTAGATTAGTTTGGAAAGAACTGGCATCTTAACAATGTTAAATCTCCCGATCCACCCACATGGTATATTTCTCCATTTATTTAGGTCTTCTTTGATTTCTCTCAGCAATGTTTTATAATTTTCTGTGTATCAGTCATATATTTTTGTCAGATTTATCCCTGTTTCATATTTTTTGATGCAATTGTTAAGTGAGATGGCTTTTTAAAATTTCAATTTTTGATTGTTGCTAGTATTTAGAAATATAGCTGATTTTTGTATATTGATCCTGTTTCCTGCAATCTTGGTAAATTCACTTATTAGTTTTAGTAGATTTTTGGGTAGATTCATTGTATCTTCTACATAGATAACAGTTTCGTTTGTGAATAAAGGCAGTTTTACTTTTTCCTTTCAAATGTAGATGCTTTTTCTTTCTTTCCCTTGCCTTGTTGCAATGGCGATAGTTACAATCTTGAATAGAATTAGTAAGAGTAGAGATCTTTGCCTTATTCCTGACCTTACAGGAGAAGCATTCAGTCATTTACCATTCAGTATGATGTCAGCTCCAGGTTTGTAATAGATGCCCTTTATCAGGTTGAGAAAGTTCCCTTCTGTCCCTTACTTGCTGAGAGTACTTATCAGGAGTGCTGTCAGATAATTTTTCTGCATTTGTCGAGATGATCATATTGTTTTTCTTTTTTAGTCTGTTAATATGGTGAATTACCTTGAGTTTGGAATGTTAAATTAATCTTGTATTCCTGGCATAAGCCCCTATTTGCTCATGATACATTACCCCTTTTATATTATGATGAATTTGATTTGTTAAAATTTTGATTTTTTTCTTCCATCTATGTTCATGAAGGATATTGGTCTATCCTTTTCTTTTCCTGTAATGTCTCTGTCTGGCTTTGGTTTCAGAGTAAGACTGGCTTCTAGAGTGAGTTGGAAAGTAATCCCTCCTCTTCCATTTTCTGGAAGATTTCTTATGGATTTGGTATTATTATTTTCGTGGATTTTGTACTACATGTTTGAGAGAATTCTTCAGTGAAGGCATCTGGGTCTGGAGTTTTCTTTGTGGGAAGGTTTTTAACCACCAATTCAAATTCTTTAATAGAGATAGAACTAGTAGAGTTATCTATCTCTTTTTGACTAAGATTTAATAGTTTGTACCTTTTAAGGAATTTGGCCATTTAACTTAAGTTGTTGAACTTATTGGCATAAAATTTTTCATAATACCAATTTATTACCTTTTTAATATCTGTAGAATATGTAAGGATGTCACCTCTCTCATTCCTGATATTGGTAATTTATGTCTTTCACCTTTTTTTCCTGATCATTTAGGTTTATCCCTTTTATCGATATTCAAAGAACCAGTTTTTCTCTATTGTTTTTCTGTTTTCAACTTTATTGATTTTCAGTATGATCGTTACTATTTCTCTTTGCTTAATTTGGGTTTCGTCTGCTCCTTTTTCTGAGTTTCTTAAAGGGTTAGTGAGGGCACTAATGTGAGACCTATCCTCTAATGTCTTAATTCCCCCCAAAATTTTTGTGTTGTGCTTTCATTTTCGCTCAGTTAAAAATACTTTCTAATTTCTGTTTTGATTTCTTCTTTGGACTATGGGCTTTTTTTCGCTTGAGGAAGATTAGCCCTGACCTGACATTTGGGCCAGTCTTCCTCTATTTTGTGTGTGGTTCGCCACCAAAGCATGGCTGATGAGTGATACAGGTCCGTGCCCTGGATCCAAACCCATGAAACTGGGCCACTGAAGCAGAGCACGCTGAACTCAACCACTAGGCCGCGGGGTTTGTCCCTGTAGGCTATCTTAAAGTATATAATTTAGCTTCGAAATTTTGGGGGGATTTTCTAGATAGTATTATGCTATCCATTTCTGATTTAATTCCATCAAAGTCAGAAAAAATACTTTATATGATTTGAATCTTTTCAATTTTATTGAGCCTTGTTTTAGGAACCAAAATTTGGTCTATCTTGGCAAACCTTCTGCGCACATCTGCAGAGAATCTGTAGTCTGCTGTTTGAGGGTAGTGCGTTCTTGCAGCGTCAGTTAGGTCAAGTCGATCCGGAGTGGTATTTGTCCGTTATGTCCTTACTGATTTTCTGTTTACTTCTTCTACCAATTATTGAGAGAGGGGTGTTGAAATCACCAACTATAACTGGGGAGTTGTCTATTTTTCCTTTGCAGTTCGATCTGTTTTTGTTTCAGGTATTTTGAGGCTCCAGTGTTAGATGGGTAAGCATTTAGGATTGTTGTGTCCCTTCGATGAACTGCCCCGACCTTAGGTTCCTGTCCTATACAGAGCAGGTGCGCCCTGAGTATTTGTGGAATTAATCAATTAATAACTACTGATATTTTCCAAGGAAGTATGAGCGTGACTATGGAACATTCCCTTAACTTCTCCACACCAGTTTTCTCACGTTTAAAATGGTAAGGGAGTGAGAGTGGGTGGGTCTGGGGGACAGGAGACTGGAGAGTGGTTCTCAAACCTTGCTGTGGGGAACCTTGGGTTTTGCAGGGTCATCCTCCTCAGGGGACACCCTGAGGGAAGTGGAGGGGTGGAGAGAGCAACTAGGACTTTATTTTATGTATTGCCTTTCTATGTAAAATTTTGGTGGATGAGAGGGTTCTGGGCTAAATGAAATTTGAAAATCACTGAGTTAAATGTCCTGTGAGGTGGTCCCGGCTCTAAAATTCTCTGTCTCTGGGAACACTCCTCTCAACCAATGAGCCTATGAGAAAATGCCATGAGACTAAGAGAAAATGCCCCCTCGTGGCCAAGACGCACACAGCGCAGCTGTCTGTAGGAAAGCAGCAGAGGGCAGAGGAAGAGCCCCAGGCCAACAGCCAGGAAACAGGCAGGTGTCTGTCCCAGCTCTTCGCGAACTGGCTGAGCCCCCCTGGGTGTGACTAGCAGCATCTCTGCCCACCTTAGAGATCCAGATTCTCATCTGGAGAGCCTCACAACGGAGACTTTCTCCAGTAGCATCTAAGGTCCTTAATTCTGTGTGCATGCGTGTGTTTGCCCTTAGAAAAGCAGACCAGGGGCTGGCCTGGTGGTGCAGCAGTTAAGTTCACATGCTCTGCTTCGGAGGCCTGGGGTTCACTGGTTCGGATCCTGGGTGTGGGCCTATGCACTGCTTGTCAAGCCATGCTGTGGCAGGGGTCCCACATATAAAATAGGGGAAGATGGGCATGGGTGTTAGCTCAGGGCCCACCTTCCTCAGCAAAAAGGCAGTGGATGTTAGCTCAGGGCTAATCTTCCTCAAAAAAAAAAAAAAAAGGAAAACAAAACAAAACAAAAACAGACCATGACTTGGGCAACTACTGTGGCATTTCACCGATGACTCCATTATTAATAGAACCTCATCAGAGGTCCAGTCTGGCTTGCAGTCATTTAGGATTTGAGTAGGTGGAAATAGAAGGGTAGACAAGGGGATCCATGAGGGTAGGTCAGCGTAAGGGAAGGCAGGGTGCCGGGAGGGGAGCGCACAGAGTGTGGCCGGGGCGCAGGGAGAACGTGGTGTTTATTGCTGGCCTCGCAGTCAGGAGCTGGGACTTAATCTGTAGGAAATGGAGAGTCAGTGAGGAGCGCTGAGCAGGACGGGGGCCTGGTCAGGGTGTGCTTCAGCGAGGCTAGCCAAGCGCAGGAGCAGGAACGAACCAGAACAGAGGAAAGGTGGGCGGCAGAGGGGCAAACGTGGAAGGGACATGCCACCCAGGGATGGACTGAGGAATCGGCAAAGCTGCGGGGAACGGAGTTCGGGTGATTTTAGTTTCTTTTTCTGTTGTGTTTTCTTTTCCCTTTCTACTTTTTTTTAAACTTTCTGTGTGTGTGTGTGTGTGTGTGTACACACATATATTCATAGATATTCATATTCACTACATATACTTAAATATTATACATAATTAGAAAGATCATAAAGCTACTGTAATAAAAATAAATGCTGGCATTTTTAAAAGATAGAAACACTGATATTCTCCAAATAATAAGTGCTGGCAAGTAATTTCAAAGGGGTGACATATTGTTTAACATTTGAAATTCCAAAGAGAGAAAAGTATTCCCAAATAATGCTTCTGTTTTCTTACAAAGTAACTGCTGAAGTCAAGGAACGTGGAACACAAGCCCTCTGCCGATTGTCACTTACAAAAATATAAAGCGGGTCGTAGTCTGGAGAGCTGGCTAAGGCCTCTGGGGGTTTCATGCTCAGGACCGAGGTCTTGCCGGCCAGCTGAGGTGCGGCCTCCTGGCTCGGCAGGGCTATGATGGTGGTGGCTTCATCCTGCGCAGGACCGAGAGCGGTGTGTTAGTTTTGATGCCAGGACAAGAGGGGAAAGGTGGGCATGACTCTAGAAGGCGGGGCTGTGTTACCTCAGCTCCTTGCTTCAGGGCTCGAGCAAGCTTTTGAGGTCTGTAACTTGTGGAAGACTTCTGGACACAGAATGGCTGATACCCCTTGATTTTGTACAGCTCAGGAACCTGAGGGCGAAAGGAGACGGCTGACTGCATGTCCTTAAAAGCCTGTCACCGTTTAGGGGGATCTACTTCTCAACAGCGTTTCTGAGCTGCCTGACAGTAAAAGGAAATAAGCGCCATGTTGTAACCATCACATCGTGGCAGTTACCACTTTGGACCAGCACTGGAGGGACTTTAGTGCAAGTCCTGAGCCCTGTTCTGGGTCCCAGCACACACGAGCCTTCACAATTACCCTCCCACAGCATATGGCTTAACTGCAGACATACACCAAACACTAGTTTGTCCATTTAAAGTGTTTATATTCTCAAGAGCAGAAGTGGTCACACACCTCAAGAAAGGCTGACTTTTGTTCACTATCTTGTGTTTTTCTTAAAGTTTCTAAGATGTGAAGTTCAGATAGCTTCATGTATGCATAATAAAGGGTATAATCACAGAATAAAGACCCTGGTTTCCATAAGCCACGTTGGGAAAAAAGAATCTGTTATACCTCACACATACCGTAAAATAACAGCAGAAAAATACACACAGTATTCCACACAGTATGATCTGTAATGGAACAAAACTAATAAAATAATGCAGTTCAGATCAAGAATATTTTGTTCACTTTATAAGAAACCCAATTAACTAATACCATATGACAGTTCTGACCTGCAGCTTGAGGAAGGAATAACTCTGCTTGATTGGAATTTCTGAAGATTTGATTGGGACTGGGCCAAGGCCATCGGGAGCCTAAAATGTGAGAATTCCAAAAATTGACACATAATCAACATTGAGCAAAAGCGCCCATGCTTCTATTTTCATACATTTCCAATATTAAATGAACAGCTCTGTTCTCAAAGTGCCCCTTCCCACGACCACAGGTGCTTCTTGATGTGTGGGGCCTGGAGGCAGCGTGGCCACCCCTCCTCCTCGTCTCTTAGTGAACGTGATTCTTCTTTTTTATTTTCTACTGTTGTGGACACTGCAACATGCCACCCAGAGTCCCCTTCGGGCTTCAAGGATTTAGTGCCCCAGCTGCTAGGAGTCCCGTTGGTAGAACAGCTCCCAGGGGTCAGCCCTCCCCAGGAGTTGACTTGGCTGAAGGGAGCCGCCTCACTCATCACGTGCCCCTCCTGGGCAGCCCGTCTCCAGTGACAGGTTGAAGCGAAGGTGTAAAGGCCAGGTCCTCTCACTGTCCCAGCTTTGGAACCCCTCAGGAGTTCAGCGAGGCCTTTGTCAGGATTGCCGCCCTGCGTCGCTCTGTGCACTCCTGCCCCCACCACGTCCCCTCCACAGGTCCCATCCCAAAGCACTACCTAATGACCCTCCTGCATGCTAATCTGCTTGGACACCGGAGCACCTGGACCAGCGCCTGACATTTTATGGGCATTCAATAAATACGGTATTTCACCTAATCTAAGACACCATCATTAAATTAGTAGGATACAATGCTAACATGCCATCAATTATAAGACATCTCTCAATTTCAAAGATGCTAAATATGAAAAAAGTGATCTTAGAATCGATGAAATATAGTATTTATGGGACTAAAAAATTCTTTATAGACAAGAATGCTGAGAATTCTGTTTTTCATCAACCCTGAGCAACAGAGAAATCTTTACAGAACTAACTAAAATATCAAGTGAAATGTGTAAGCTTTGAACTATACCAAAACAAGGAGCTGGGCCCCCAGCACAGTGATGCTCTCTCTTCATCCCTCCATCCTGTCCACTCCGCTAATTATTGACTGCCAGATATTTATTATTGCTTAAAAATCACAGATTTATTTTTTCCTAGGAGCTAAATATTCTGATCTTTTAAGTTGTTTAATTATCTAATGCAAAAAACACATGGAATTTCTAAAGTCAGTTCTGTAACCCTTGAGAGGATTAACCTGCAATGCTTAACGCACCCGATAGGATGCGAATGGCAAGTTTATTCTTTGAAACTAAAAGAATTATGTTGTATATGTACTTTCAGTATCAATTTAAACACACTTTTTATTGCTAACTACTTAACTTGGGCAACATTTTATTACTGGCTATGTGACCTTATGCCTCAGGTTCCTCCTCATCTGTAGCTGATAATCTTATCACGTAGATTTACTGAAGAGGAAGTCAACTGATACAACTGAAGCATTAAGACACTGCCCGACTCATGGAAAATGCAGTGTAAGGTTAGCTACTGCATTTCCTATAATGCATTAGTGCCCCATGGGGCAAGAGGGATGAACTGTCACGCCTCTTGCCACTGAGAGACACAGAGAGAGAGAAAGAGAGAGAGGGAGAGAGAGAGGAGGAATTCTGAGTCTGATGGGTTAGATTGTGAGATTCTGGGGCCATGTTCCCTCATTCCTAGGTCAGGTCATGGACCTGGGGGCTGCCCTTCTCTGGCCTCTCCATCAGCTGAGCAGGGCCTGTCTCCTGGGGCCAGGCCAGGCCGTCTTGTTTCTCTGTCTGCCCGTCTGCTGTGAGGCCTGGTTCCCAGGCAGTCAGGTGGGGCTCAGGGCTCTTGCTGGGTTCCAGGCCAGGAAGGACCCAGCCCAGTTTACCCAGGAGCTCTGCACAGGTGTATCAGGTGCCAGGCAGGTGACAGTAGCTGATATCTGGTTTCCCATTGGTCACAATTCCCTGGGCACAGGTCTCCCTTGGGAGCCTCTGAGGAGGAGGTGAAGGGACTGAGCCCAACAACTATCTCTGCCTCACAACCATCCGATCATGCCCGGGCCCCACCCCCAGCCTCGCAGCACCCACCAACTCGTTGGAGTCCTGAGGAGCACTGTGGGACGGGAAGGCGAAGGGCAGGACTTCCCTGGGCGACACCGAAAACCGCCTGGAATAATCGTCGTGACCGATCAGCGGCAGAAATCTGGAGGGACTCTTGTCTACGGGTGAAACAAACAGCACTTTTGGGGCGTTCTTAAGGCATTTCTCTGTGAAACCACCGTCTGTGGTTGCGTATTGAATTAGTGGGTACTTGCCACACAGCATTTCCAAAAGAATATCGTTGGATGTATGTATTAGACCCATTTTTAGTTTCTCTTTTGTTCTTTACCTCAACACCCTCTCCAATTTTTTAAAATTTTATTTTACTTTTACTTCTAAAAAACAATAATTCCAAATGAAAGTATCTCTGATGAATATTCCCTGTCCTCGTCAGCAAAGAAAAAGATTAAATTAAAGAAGCATATTGAAGACATTTTCCAGGTATCCATACATACTTCACAGGTAAATGTTACAGCATTTTTTTAAAAGAGTTTCTTTATTAGAAACTTGAATACCAGAGACAGAAATAATAAAGGAGGGAAAAAAGAATAATTAAAATGCAATAAAACGTTATGAAAAACAAAATACCCACTGGATCTTAAAGGAGAGGAAGCAGAGGGGAGGGGGTGCTGCTGGGGACCGAGGGCCTGAGCCTGAGGCCCCCGGGCCCCTCCTTCCCTTGGGGCTGTCTGGTCTTGCTCCCCGGCCCTGGTTTGGGGCACTACCCGTGGAGGAGGGATGGGGTCCTGCTGGTGTGACCGGACTGAAGGGCCCGCCCACTGCCTGTGCTCTGCGGGGCTCCGAGCACCCCCACCCGCCCCCCCCCCCCCTGGTGGAGCTCAGCCCACCCCCTTGGCAATGAATGGAAGTCTTTTCTTGCCTCTGATGATGGACTTAATAAACAGCACTGGACTAAGTAAAAAAAAAATTAAAAATCAACACAGTGCTATGAAAAACAAAGTACCCCTCTGGGTCCTGGAGGAAGAGGAGGAGAGGGGCTGCTCCTGGGGGCAGGGAAGTGGAGCCAGGCTCAGGGGCTCAGGCTCGGGAGGGGAGGAAGAGTGCCAGAGGATCAGGGCCTGCCTGTGGATCTGCACACGAGCCACCGATGGAGAATACGGGACATGGCTTTTGGGCTCCCAGAATCTACTGAGAGTGGGTGTCAGCCCCGGCCACCCTGGGGATCAGAGGATGGGAAGTTCTTTAAGTAGCAAAGATCATACAATATAAAAAACTTTATGTGCAAATGCTAGATTGAGACAAGATGCAGCCAATTGACAGTATAAACGATGACTATCTTATTCTCTCGGGTGACAAGAAAGAACAGAGGGCACAAAACTGGAGGTTGAACCACCGCCACCCTTCAATGAGGTTACAACTTGGTCAGGTCGGTTGACCCTGCCTACTACCAGTTGGGCAGGTATTTCACCCAAAGCTGCCATGGAGGTCTGATTTGTCACTGGTGGGTTGAATAATGGCCCCTCCAAGGTGTCCCCATTCTGTTCCCCAGAACCTGTAACTACGTCACCTCACATGGTAAAAGGGACTTTGCAGATGTGATTAAGTTAACGGTCTTGAGATGGGGAGAGTGTCCCAGGGAATCCAGGTGGGCCCAGGGTCATCACAGGGTCCACAGAAGAGGGAGACAGGAGGGTCAGCATCAGAGAAGGAGACGTGACGACTGAAGCAAGAGGTCAGAGTGATGCGAGGAAGGGGCCACAAGCCAAGGAAGGCAGGCGGCCTCCAGAAGCTGGAAAAGGCCAGGAACAGACTCTCCCCTGGAGCCTCCAGAAGGAAGCAGCCCTGCTGACACCTTGACTTGAGACTTCCGACCTCCAGAACTGTAAGATAGTAAATCCGTGTTGTTTTAAGCCATTATGTTTGGGGTGATCTGTTACAGTACCCATAAAAAAAACTAATGCATTTGATTCATGAAAATATTTTATTTCTACACAGCTAACTTCATTATAAAGAAACCTCGTGCTCAGAGGACTTACTGGTCAAGGCGTTGCGATTCTTCACAGCTGTACTTTACCTGGTGCTATTGACTGTTGTCCTTTAGTGAGCCTTCTGAGGATGGTCCCTTTGTCCATGTCATGAACAGCACTCAACATACTGAGTAGTCGTTGATGAACCATGATCTGGAATTAGAAAGAATAATGATCTCAAATTATTAATTGGTACATGCTCATTTTGGCATTCAATTTAACTCACTTTCCCCAACCACAACTAAGGGCTGAGGCCACCACTCTAAGTCAGAATTCACAGGGAGAGTGGCACGCTGCCCTAGGCTGAGGCCATGGGGACGTCAAGGTCTGGGTAACACTGACCTGCCTGAATACAAAAAAAGACCAGGTTGCCATTTGGCCTTGTCCCACCCGATTTATGAGCTCTGGTTTTCTCTATTTCCAGAGTGGAAAGAATGACTAGTTCTTCGTTCTTTCTTTTCAGTACATCTGAATAGTAACGCTCCCGCTGTGTTAGCTGCAGAATTGAGGGACAAACTGAAGGGGCGATTCTGTAGAAATAGGGCTCTGGACTTTGGGCAGTGCTCAGCGTACACCACTGTGCTCTGCATTCCGAGCAGATGCTACTGAAGGTGAGCGCTCCCTGTGCACAGAGCTGTGGCTGAGGGGACCCTTCATGCCATGATTAACACTCCTTTCCATCCTGTAAAGGACTCTCTTGTTAACAAATATTATCAAGTGGCTACTGTGTGGCCAGTTCTGTGCAAGGTCCTGGAGATACAGGAGGGGCAGACCACGTGCTGCCCGAGGGAGCCAATGTTCCCGTGTGTGTGTATGGGTGGGGGTGGGATGGCAACAGACACTTGACCAAATAAACATGGTGAACACCATGAAGAAAATAAAAGACAGTAAATGCATGAGGGCATGACTGAGGGGCTGAAGGGGGTCGGACTGGCAGGGATGATGAGGGAAGGCCGCTCGGAGGAGGTGAGATTTGATCTGAGACTTGAAGGATGATCAACGACGATGATCTTGGGAAGAGAGTTCTGGCCAGAGGAACAAGCAAATACAAAGATCCTGATTCAGAAACCAAGGAGATGGTTTAAGGGACAGAGAGAAATCCATGTGGTTGTGTAGCCTTGATAAAAATTGTGCGTCTGATTCTAACTGCAATGTGAAGCCTTTGGAGGGTTTCGCCAGGGGAGAGGTATTACCATCTTCAAGCTTTGGGGGTACTACTCTGGCTGCTGTGTGGGGACGGGAAGCAGGAAGATCTGTTGCAGTGGTCCAGGTGAGAGATGAGGGGGTGGCTGAGCTGAGGAGATGGCTGGAAGTCATCAGGCTGGGACTATATTTGCACACCGAACTGACAGTACTTGCTGGGGAGTGTGAGCACAAGACTGAGCCATCACTCAGAGTGAAGCATGTAGCTGCGGACGGTACTTTTTTCAAGCTGGAGGGTTTTCTCCAGAATGTCCAGGGTGGTCCCATTAGTGGGAAGCCAGCCCGGCCAGTATCTTGCTGCTGTTTGCCCGTTGTTGGCAGCTGTGCTCTCTTCCCTCAGAGCACAGCTTCGTGCTGCCTCTTTGCACCACTTTTCTCCTCACAGTCAGCATCTTGCGGCACCTCTGTTCTGCATATACACAGAGCCCACCAAGACAGAGCTTCAGCAGGGATGCGGGTTCCATGGGGCCTTGGAGGTTGGTGAGCAGGTCATTGATGCAGCAAGCTCTGCCTCTGCCTGGACCGTCAGCAGTCCCGGCTGAAAGCGCTGCTGGAAAGATCATTGTTACCATAAACTTTGGAGTCCCCTGTACATATTCACACATTTAATCCTCAGGGACAACCCTGTGAGACAGGTCTTACTGTCATCCTCAGTTACAGATGGGGAAACAGAGGCCCAGAGGTTATATAACTTGTCCAAGATCAGAAAGCTCCTAAGAAGTAGCACCAAGAATTAAGTGCGGGCAGTCTGGCTCCAGAGTCCAAGTCTTTACCACTGCTCTCCCCTGCTTGAGGGGCGGCTCTGCCTACCGAGGGAGCCACTCTAGTGGCAAGGACAAGAGATCTACAGGCAGCATATGATACAAGAGGCACCACAGAGATCGCTAAGTGCTGAAGCTTACAAGGACTGTTTCTTGGAGGAAAGGCAGACTGCGCTGGCTCAAAGGACAGTCACTGACAGATGGAGATGGAATGGCATCTCAGTTGATGGGCAAGGGGCAGAAACACAGGTTTGTAGCAGGGAATGAGCTGGTGTGTTTGGAAGAAGACAAGGACTGAGACAACCTAGAGAACAGGAGGCAGCTGGAGGGGGTGTGGGTGCAGCCAGACCAGCGGCTCACCTTCCACCCTTTATTGGCATTCAAGGCTAAGAGGTCATTTTATTTTGATCACAGGAAGCCACTGGAGGCTCGCAATGTGCTGGGTGGAAGACCAGCGTGAGGGTCAAGAAGGCACAGCAGTGAGATGACACCGTGAAGGGGAAGCCATAAGCCTGGATGTTAGAGACAGGATTCCACAGGAATTCTCAATTGTCCTTTCTAGAAATAACTGATCAACATCCAATTGTTCTAGAGTTACCATATGACCTGGCAATTCTACTCCTAGATATATATACCCAAGAGAATTGAAAACGCATGTGCACAAATTGTACACAAATGTTCACAGTATCATTATTCATAACAGCCAAAAAGTGACAACAACCCAAATGTTTCCAAGGATGGATAAACAAAATGTGGGACATCCATACCTCGAAAACACATTAAGAGAAAGAAGCCAGCTACGAAAGGCCGTGTGTGTGTGATCCTATTTCTGCCAAATGTGCAGAAGAGGCAAATCCACGGAGGCAGGAAGCAGACGCGCGGTGCAGCGACTGCGGGAGCGAGAGGCTGCTCGCGGGAACGCGGGTTCTTTGTGCAGCGATAAAAATGGTCTAAGGTTAGACAGTGCTGCTGTGAATACACTGAAAACTACTGAATCGTCCAGTTTCCAAGAGTGAATTTTATGGCATGTGAATTATATCTCAATAAAGCTGTCATAACAAACTCACCGTTCAATTTCCCTGTGCTGATGACTAAACACATTGCGGTTTCAGTCTGGTCCTGAGACTTACCTTGCGTGCTGCTTGTTGAAACCGTCTTTGCGCCCTGAACCTGTTGACCCAAGTATTATTCGTGAGTGGATCAAAACTGGGATGAAATTCCTGGATTTTCTGTGAACACAAAATATAGACACATCTTCGATTTAAATTTTAACTCCTGGCATAAACATTTAATAAAAATGTTTTAGAGTTTGATCTCAAATCAAGTTATTATTTATTTGTCCTGCCATTTAATGAACACTTATTAAGCACTTCTAGTGTACAGAGCATTATAGGGAATGCTTCTTGGGTTGGGGGTCAAAAGTGGAAGACAAGATTTGGGTTTTAAGAGATTTACAGTCTGGTTAGGGAAGCTCAAGGAAACACATGTGACCCTGAGGAAGAAGAATAAAGACACACAGAAACCAATGCCACGCTGGGGGCGCTGGCACGGCATCCAGAATCGAGAACAGTGGGCTGTGGGATCCTCGCGGAGAACGAGGACTGTTTTGGTCGGGCCTGCACCGAGCACCAGCACAGGCCTGCGTATGGAGTGCAGTGTGCGTAGGTCAGTAAATGAATGCGGAGGAAAGGATGCCTGCCACAGCCTCAGGCACTGGAGCTTCTCGAACAGGGAAACGATATGAAGGAAAAGGCATCAGAAGTGAACTCATCTCACGCTGGCCCACGCAGTGGGCTGGAGAGGAGAGGGAGGAGGGGCGGATACAGGAACAAACAAGCTGTTGGATTAGCTGAGGGTGAGCCACGAAGGCCGGGCTTGGGTGTGGGTTTGTGGAAGAGCTACGGCAAGACTTCGTGGCCAGACTAAATGTGGGGGAGAAGAAAAGAGGTAGAAATAATTCAGATGTGGCAAACCCAGAAAAGAAAAGTGGGAATGACGGAGGTGGGGGAGATTAGGAAGAATTGTTTCATTGTTAAAATTAAAAATTGGGGTTTTAACCAGAAACTATCATATGACAGAGATACTCAGATGGAGGGGCTACTGTCCCCATTCTAGGTTTGAGGACACTGAGGCTTCAAGGCTAAGAGGGCTTCTCCTAGGTCCCAAATCGGTAGTAGAGCTGGGACCAGAACTCTGGCTTCTGACCTCCTGTCTCGTATCCTTCCCACAAGGGGACCGGGCAAGGAAGAGAGGCCCAGGGACCCACCAGGAGCACCTGCAGACGGGCTTGCAGAGCAAAGGGAAATAAAAAAAGAGATCCAGAAGGAGAAAGTAGAGGGGTGGAAAGGAGGAGCCAAAGTATATAATGCCGTTCATTTCAAGGGAAGCATTAATTACGAGTTTTGATGCTCTACTCGCAATACGTAAGAAAAAACACTCTGCAAGTGTAAGCACGTTAAAAATTACTAAATGTCTCTTGGTAAAAGGATTTCTATAAAACTGTTTAGCATTTTAAAAATAAGCATATAAAGAGCTCCCAATAATTAGATTTCAAGGAAAGGAAAGTTACCCACTTCTTCCAGATTGCGAACAACCCGTGTGTGGTTAACTTCTGTCTTGAGTCGCTGAAATTCCTCATCCAAAACAGGATCTCCTCTATCCAGCTGGGTTTTTAATCATCAAAAACATCAAAATTGAATACAAGTGTACCAACTTTATTTCTCTTTAAAACTGGCAGAAACCCATTAAGCAATTGGACAAACCTACCCATGGAGTTCCCGTTGGGAGTGGTGGTGACGGAAGTCGGTTATAATGATCGTTATGATCACACTTACTGTTTAAACATAGGGACTTTCTATAGAGGCACAAACCCAATACCTTCTTTTTGTAATTAGAGGACAGTGTCTCTGGAAACGATTTCTGAGGCATTTAAAACTCACAGAAAGGATTTCAGGAAACCATGTAACCATGGGAGTATAGAGCTTTCATTTAAAAGAAACTTAATGTCCCAGTGAAGTTTTAAGCCCCTCTGAGCTGATTATCCAGATTGTAACAAAGGCACGTGGTTCCTCCCCTTTCCCGGTGGTGGACCAGGTCTGTCTCTTCCCTGGAGTAAGCGTCCCCCAGGCTGCTCCCTTCCCCGATGGCCCCTGAGCTCTTTCCTCTTCCCCAGGGGTCACGGGTCACTCCCAGGAAGGCAGGCTGGGCCTGGGTCAGTGGCGATACCCACATGCCTCCATGGAAAAGGGGGCCATGCACACTGCAAAAACTTGTTAGCTTATGTCTACCTGCGGTTTTTCATATTTGTTTGTTAGGTGACTTCTAAAACTAGCTTGGCTCTTAGGTACATTGTTCACAATCATTTTTAGAGACTTCACTGAAAGACATCTATTCTGATCACCACATTAACACCCTATTCAGAAGTAAGAGAGTTCTATTGTTGTCGCCGAGGTGGGGAGCTGTCTAGCTCTGATTTGCACATATCAGGAAGTTGAGTTTGAGACCGTGGACCTCAGGTTTAAATACAGATTCCATGGGGAGAGCCTCAGACCACACCCCACAGCTCCCCACTAAAAGCAAAATAAAACAGGCAATTTAAAGAGGGATTGGCAAAGAGGTTGTTAGTAGAAGAAAGAGGAGGGAGATTTCTGATGTCTTTATCAAGACTCTACTCATTTATAACGAACGTCTCAGAATTTAGGATTATTGACCGTCTCCTCTGAGTAAAAGCTCATTATCCTCGAGGGTTCATGCTGTCCAGCTACAACGCTGATTCCCCCACATCCTCCATCCAGCTCTCTTTTTCTGGCTTTCTACCATATGCCTTGGGCCTCCAGGTTTTTCTTGCCACTGGGCCGCCTGCCGGGATTCAGCAGCCAGTAAAATCTCCTGGACACACAGTCAAGTCCCTGCAACACTTGCTTTCCTACTATGCTGGGGCCTCGGGGTCCTGGTGAGTGATCCTAAGGATGTGATGGCTCATTTCCAGCTCCCCTCACTCACCTGTGCAAATGCTCACCACTACCCCTGGCCCCTCTCCAGTCCCTGTTCAGCACAGTCTCTGCAGCTGGCCTTGCTTCCTGGATCAGCCGGAAGACAAGGCCACACGCAGCCTTCTACAGACCCCTCTCTGCATGCAAACCTGAGTGTACCCCGAGTCCGTCCTTCCTCGGCTTCTCCAGTCCTTCCTCCTGTTCAGACACCATCTTTCCTCTGACCACGGCCTCTTCCCAAGCTTCTTCAACCTTTTCCTCCGTGATTGCTCTTTGCCCTCAGCCTATAATGTGCTCAAGTTCATGCAGCTTAAAAACCCCTGCCTTGACCCCTCGCCCCACAATGGTCCATGTCATTACTCATCTCAACTTCTCAACTATCGACTCACATCTACACATTCCTCAAGCCACTACAATTTGGCATTTTACCTCCACGAATCTACTGGAATCGCTATCCCTGAGGCACACAAGGACCTCCAAACCACCCAATCCAAGGTGTACTTTTCAGGCCTTATTGTCCTGGAGCCCTCGCACTTGACTGATCCCTCCCGGGCTGCTTCCTCTGTGTTCTCTGGACCTCTGACCCCTGACCTCCCTGACTGTTCCTCTCCTGTCTCCTTAGTGGTCCTGCTGCCCTCCCCTTAAGTAAGAAGTTCTCCAGATTTCCTGCCATGAGCTGCTGCCTTTCTCACACTATTCATGTTCCCCAGGTCACCACGCTTGTTCCGTGCTCTCAATCTCTACCTCGATGCTGCACACTCCCAAGTCTCTGTCTCCAGCTCTGTTCCTTCAGCCGCCACCTGGATGACCGCAGTCACCCCAGATGTAACATGTCCCAAATTAAACTTTTCATCTTCCCCTTAAGCCAGCTTTTCTTCGGTCTCTGAGATTTCACGTAAAACCACCACCACGCACCCAAGCTGCAAACCTGGGCATCACTCTACCTTCTCGCTCTCCTTACCCCTCACCTCCCATTTATCTACAAGTTCAACTCTATCCGTGCCCTTAGCACTTTAAATCCTCTCTTAATGTTGCAGCCCCTTCTGGACTGTGACCTTCTCGAGGGCAGAGACCGTGGCTTATTCACTAGCACAGAATCTTCCATACAATGGGCGTTCACTAAACGAATCAACGGCTGGGTCTGCCTGTCAACCAAACGCTGGCAGTTACAGCCTTAACTCGCACACTGACCTGCTCTGCCACGTCTGTATCACCTTCATCTTGAAAACAGAAAAAATCATTCCCTCGTGGGGCTGAGGAAAATACTTGATATTTTGTTTTTAAAATCCCATGCAAAGAATCTGAACACATCACACTACAGTTAAATGCCAATCTAATGTGTGCTTTTCCTGAATGCTACGATTTACCAATGTAATGATTGTATATTCTTTTGCTTGTCTTATGAAAAATAAAGAAAATAAGACAAATTTATTCAAATATCTTATTTGGACTCCAAATAGGAAGAAAAATGTATTCCATATGAGAAATGCATTCATATCTGACAACAGAGTGTTGTTCCCCAGCCCCTCCTACCCCTGCCCGCGTGTGCAGCGCCGAGTGTGGGAAGCTCACACCCCCAGCTTAAATCTACGTGTTATGGCTGAATTGTGTCCCTCCAAGCTCCATATGTTGAAATCCTAACCCCTGGTGCCTCAGGATGTGACTGTATTTGGAGATACGGTCTTTAAAAAGGTAATTGAGTTAAAATGAGGTCATTTGGGTGGGGCCCTAATCCGATGTGACTAGTGTCCTTCTAAAAAGAGAAGGGAGACAATGTGGAGGCACACGGTCACCTATAAGCTAAGAAGAGAACGGATCCTTCCCTCACGTCCCTCAGAAGGAAGCCACTGTGCCAACACCTCCATCTTGGACTTCCGGCCTCCAGAACTGTGAGGAAATAAATCTCTGTTGCCTATGGCACCCAGCCTGTGGTGCTTTGTTACTGCAGCCCCTGCAAACTAAGAAATATGTGATGGTTCCACAAATCCTACCAATTAAGTCCAAGCCCCTGTGACACGAAGCCCAAGCTGGATCCTCTCTCCTCTGCCCCATGTGTGTCGTGTGCTTCAGTCCTTATGGACCTGTCCCCGGGGTTCTCTGCACCCGTCCTGCGTGTAACAATGTCTCTCACGCCACGGTGCGCCCAGGGGTTTCGTACAGTCCCACAGGTCCCGCGTCCACCCTCCCTCTCCCTGAACTTACAGGTGCTGCCTTGGCGACCAAGGTACGGCCCCTCCCTCAGTTTTCCCCTTTCTGCTCAGCCCCTTTGAGCATCTCTGACTTGGAACTTGGTGTGGATCTGGCACTGGGGTGGCTCCTGGTCACTGTCTGTGGGTCTCTCTGACCTTCATGCTCTGCAGATCATGGGACGGGTGCACCTCGTGCTCAGAATTCCAGCCAGAATTTGAGCCTTTCCCTCCCTGAACTGAATGCCTCTCTGTCCTCTTTACTACTTTTCAAAATTGTACCATGTCCTCCAGGAAGCTTTCCAATTAGATGAGCTCTCTCTCCTCTCTGGATCTGAATCCCCACAATGCTTAGTAGAGGGCTCTCGTGACACTTACAGCAGCCTTGATTTATGTTAACAACTAACTTGTCATCAGCCTCCTTCCCCCCCAACTAAACTAGAAGTTTTCTTCCTCTTGACACGGCATCTTGCACATAACAGGAATTCAAGATATTTGGTGAAATAAATGATATCAAATTAGCAGTAATTCTGACCTTATATTTGGTGTTTACTCTTTGCCGCTCTTCTGTAAGGTCTGTTTTGAATTTAAAAGACATTTGATCTTTACCAAGGTGCACTTGCCTAGGGAGAAAAAACCCAACTTTCAGAACCCACCAGAATACCATCATCAACTTTAGGATGGAGTGTCTTAGCGACACTCCACCACTGAAAAGGGAGGCTGAGATATCAGAGGAGACACCATGGGGAGAGACATCGTAGACACTTCAACAACATAACCAAGATGAACAAAGTGCTCTGCAAAAGGAAGCTTATCTTCTAGTGACATGCGCTAAAATATTTGTGAACAGAAAATCTTGATGCTCAACATCATCAGTCATTGGGAAATGCATATCAAAACCATGGTGATGCAGCACTTCACGCCTACTAAGATGGCTATGATGAGGAGGATGATGATACTAATAACAAAGGAAAGTAACAGGTATTGCCAAGGATGTAGAGAAATTGGAACCCTTGTACATTGATGATGGGAGTGTAAAATGGTGCAGCCACCGTGGAAAACAGTTTGGCTACTCCTCAAAAAGTCAAACATAGAGTTACCACGTGACCCAGCAATTCCACTCCTGGGTATATAGCCAAAAGAACCGAAAAGATATGATCCCACAAAAACTTGTGACTAAATGTTCATAGCAGAACTATTTATAATAGCCAAAAAGTGGAAACCACCCAAATGTCTGTCAACTGATGAATGAATACACAAAACGTACTATATCCACCCAATGGAATGTTATTCCGCCGTAAAAAGGAATGAAGTACTGACAGATGCTACGATGTGGAAGAGACTTAAAAGTGTGTTGAATGAAAGAAGTTAGTTAAGAAAGGCCCTATATTGTGTGATTCCATTTATATGAAATGTGTATAGTAGGCAAATCTATAGAGATAGACAGTAGATCAGCAGTTGCCAGAGGCTGGGGGGAAAGGGAACTGAGGAGTGACTGCTTAATGGGCATGGGGTTTCTTTTTGGAGTCATGCAAATGTTCTAGAACTAAGTAGTGATGATGGTTACACAACATTGTGAAAATACTAAAACCTCTGCATTGTACACTTTAAAATGGTTAAAATGATGAATTTTATGTTATGTAAATATTATCCCAGTTTAAAAAACTCTGGTACGTAATGTGTCTATCATGGAGCCTTGTGCATGTTCAAAATAAATAGGTAGCTAGGATTTAGAAAGGGGAGGGGGTGTCTGGAGAGCTGGTTTAGATTAAAGGAGACTAAAGACACATGAAAACCAAACACAAATTGTATAATCCTTGATTGGACCCTGGATCCCTCCTCTCCACAGACAAAAAGCCCAGGTAAAAAGGGCAGTATTGGGACGCCTGGGTAAATTTGAACGTGGCTGATTATTTCATATTGTATCAACGTTAAATTTCTTAGAAGTAGTTACGGTAACGCTGGAGCACGTGCTGTTCTTAGGCTACATGCGACAGTCTTTAGGCCTCAAGGTATCGTCAACTTACTTCAAATGGTTCAGGAAAATAAAGGACGTGTGTGCATCTGTGCACGCGTGCACAAATGTGTGTACACATAGAGAGTGAGGGGAAGTGCATGTGGCACAAAGTTAACAACTGAGGAAACTACGTCAAGCGTATATGGGTGTTACTTGCAGATTTAAAATCTTTCAACAAAAAGGGAGAAAATATTAAGTGAACAATCCAGCATTCGAAATTGAATTTAGGATGTGATTTCAAGTATGTTACAAAAAAGCATAGAAGGAAGGAAATATACCAGTGGTGACAGTGATCATTGCACTATAGTGGTTTTTTCCCCTCTCTATACTTCAAAAAAAAATTAAAATATTTATTTAAAAAATAAAAAAAATATTTTTCAGGTTTTCTACAATGACAACGTGTCCATTTTTTATAACAGGAAAAGAGTATTTTTTAAATGACCTTGAGTTACTTGGCATACTTGAGGCCAGACCCTGAGTAGAGACCCACACTGTCGCAGAGGGAAACAAAGGGCACACCCTCGTGTCAGCAGGGTGATAGGGTGGGGGACACCTGGGAAGGCCCTGAGCTCAGGGCGAGTTCTGTTGTCTGGGAAGCGTGGAGGCAGGGGCATGGATGAGGCAGCCTCTCAAGGACCTTTCCCAGGAGTCTCTTTTTTAGCTCAATTCAAGAGTGTTTCAAGTTTACTTTCGCTGAAACTGTATACACGGATACGCCTGGTATGATCTGGTAAAAAACTGTGAAAAGGGCTCTACTTTGAGTGTAGGAGCCAGGCTCCCCATAAGGCCCTTGGGGCACACAGCCCAGGGCACAGGGGGCTCACAGTGGGGTGAGATTTGGGGCACCTGCGTCACCCAGCTCTGTCCTGGAGCAAGAGGGGTACTGGCAGCAGTGGCCAGCAAGGAGCAGTGTCCCAGCTCCTCCCACAGTTCACTCTGATTCTGCCACTGTCTGGTCACACTGAGGAAAGAGCATGGTTGGTCACATTGATTTATTGCTAACAGAAACTTCATTCTGAAATACAAGGCCGCGCGGAGGGGAGAGAATAGTCAAATTTTCGAAGGGCATTAAAACTCATTACGTTTCATTGTGCCTTAGGTATAAAACGCCATTACTCAAAACATTGCACTGTCACTTGATACAAATCATTGCTCAACACTTACCACTTAAGGTGATTTTTGATCTCTTCATAAGTGTCCTGTCTGACTTTCTGTTCAAAGAGTGCTTCCTTCATCTGTCTTGTCCTTGAAATCTCATTGCCTTGGTCCAAAACTGAGGGAAGGAGCAAACAATAATTATACCAGTAACCAAAACACAATCGTTGGCCGAGAGAAAAACAATTTCTAATAGCAAAACCTCAGAGCGCCCTGACAGGGTTGTGTGTCGTCCGTAAACAGCACACGTGACGAGCAATAATTCTCTCCTATTCTGCCCAGGGGCTGACTGATGGTGGGCCAGCTTGTTACCTTCTCTCAATTCTTTAATCTTCAATTTTCCTGGTTCTTGGTTTAAAACGGTTGCCACAGCAAATGGATTTGATAAGTCTACTGGAAATCTCAAGTTCTGATATTCAATTTCCTGGGAGCAAATCAGGAGGGAAACTCGTTATTCTGCCTCTCCGTCCCTCCCTCCATCCTGCTCAGCACGGAGCCCACCTCACCTTAAGCTTTGGAGGCTTCGTCCGGGCTGGCCGTCGGTGAAAGTTTATACGTGTCATTGCCTTTTCTGGAGGGATGTCTACTTTCTTAGAAAGAGCACTCAGCCTTTCGAATTCTTCTAATCTATAGTTTAAGACAGATATTCAATTAGTATAGAATCCGACAACTCAAGGCTCCTATTTTTGTGTTCCGTCTGATAATGCCATGACTTACAGTCCATTAATTACTACAGCTAAGCTGAGAATCAAGCTGTGTGCTAAAACCGGGTCAATTAAAAGAAATGCAATCTCAGTCCACCAGAGTATAATCACGTACTTCAAAATAGCCCGCCAACGGCTCCTTTTCCTTAGATTCTCAAAGAAGAGAACAAGTGGAAAACATGACAGGCTGAAAAATGCTCTCATGGGCTAGCATAATTTATTTCTAGGCTGTCAGTTTTCAATAGCTAAATTTAAGAAAATCTTGAATGTAAGACCTGAAACCATAAAACTTTTAGAGGAAAACATTGGCAATAAGCTCTTTGACATCGGTCTTAGCAGCATCTTTTTGAATACCATGTTTACTCAGGCAAGGGAAACAAAAGAAAAATAAACAAATGGGACTACATCAGACTAAAGCGCTTCTGCATTTTAGCAAAGGAAACCATCAACAAAACGAAACAACAACCCACCACCTGGGAGAAAACATTTGCAAATCATATATCTGATAAGGGGTTAATTTCCAAAATATATAAAGAATTTATATAACTCAACAACAAAAAAATGAACAACCCGATCAAAAAATTGGCAGAGGAAATGAACAGACATTTTTCCAAAGAAAATATACAGATGGCCAACAGGCACAAGAAACGATGTTCAACATCACTAATTATCAGGGAAATGTAAATCAAAACTACAATGAGATATTACGTCACACCTGTCAGAATGGCTATAATTATCAAGATGAGAAGTAATAGGTGTTGTAGAGAATATGGAGAAAAGGGAATCCTCATACACTGCTGGTGGGAATGCAAACTGGTGCAGCCATTATGGAAAACAGTATGGAGATTTTTCAAAAAGTTAAAAACACAACTACCATATGATCCAGCTATTGCACCTCTGAGTATTTATCCAAAGAACATGAAATCAATAATTCAAAAAGCTATATGCACCCCTACATTCATTGTAGCACTATTCACAACAGCCAAGATATGGAAGCACCCCAAGTGCCCATCAACTGATGAATGGATAAAGAAGATGTGGTATGTATATACAATGGAATACCACTCAGCCATAAAAAAGTCAAAATCATGCCATTTGCAACAATATGGATGGACCTTGAGGGTATTATGTTCAGTGAAATAAACCGCACAGAGTAAGACAAACACTGCATGATTTCACTCATATGTGGAAGATAAACAAACACAAGGACAAGGAGAACAGATTAGTGGTTACCAGAGGGGAAGGGGATGGGAGGGTGGGAGAAAGGGGTAAAAGGGCACATACGTGTGGTGAAGGATGAAAACCAGACTATTGGTGGTGAACACAATGCAGTCTACACAGAAACTGAAATGTAATAATGGACACCTGAAATTACAGTGTTATAAGCTGACATGACTTCAATAAAATAACTGAAAAAATCTTACATTGATTTATCTTCCTAGTAAAAGAATGATTATGCCCACTGTTTGTAGCAAGATCTTGCAAGAGTGATTCAGACTAATGTTTGAGACTTTTTCTGTAACTGAAAACTGCCTTTGGACAAATGTAGGTACAGACAGTGCTGCTGACATCCCTATAGAAGCTGCTGGAGTTGCTTATCATGAGATGCAGTAGAACCAAGTTATGTTCCTTAGCGTTACCCACGAAGCATTTCTTTAAGCAGGAATATGTGAAGACTTGTGTTATAGGATTACCTAAGTCCAGGACGTTACAGAAATAAGACAAGGACATGCTTCCATGCATTCGTTCTGACGGCATCAATATGGTCAATATGCGTTTGCTGAGCACCTACTGAACAGGCCCCACTGCCCAACATGGGCGCTGTGCCAGCAATCCCACATTTAACATGGCCCGTGTAAAAGCGTCCTGAGAGGCCCACGGCCTTTGGGGAGACACACACTGACTGACAGGCTGTGCTGCGCAGGGAGGAGGCGCTTGGTTGGGGAGTGAGCTGCGGCTCAGCATCCGCATCTCAGCAGAGCTCCCACATCCCCTCTGCTGTAAACAGTAGGAAAAGAAAAAGTTTCTGAGGGTGTTAAAAACCAGCTTCCTTAAGAAATCTAACTGCTAGTGCTGACGATGGAAATGAAGGGGTCTGAGACAGTGATAAATAAAGAGTCACAGGTGGAATTTGGCAGTGCCGAATTTAGGACATGAGAAAGTCCAACACACCCGCTCTTCTGAAATGAGGAAGCAACCTAGGAAACTTTCAGAGAACACTGCGGCCAGGGTAATTTTCTCCTTCTGGTGGAATTTATATGTTCTAGTACTATCTGCAGTCTGGGGAGACACGCCCTTGAGACATAGCCCTTGCAAATGACAAGAGGGCACTAAATAAGATGCCAAACTCTAGCTGGAAAACCAAAATACAATAGCTTAGAAATAGCATACGCCTGTGTTTGCGTGGTGCTCCTGCCACACAAAGCTCTCCTGTATTTGAGAACACGTCCATGCAAGGACATATAAGCAATAACCCTACTCGAGTGATGTCTCTAAGAAAGCCATTTGCGTATTGCAGCCCATGACATGAGATGGCAAACAGCATTTCGCTCAGCCAGTTATCTGACACCAGAAAAATTAGAGCTGTTTTGTATTTATATCCAATGCTCCCTGTTTACTGCCTGAGTGACTTTATTTCTACTACGGTTACTTGCAGAAAGTGGGTTCACCGGGCCACGCTAATATCCTATAGTTGACTTAGGCTGCTGTGAATTTTGAGGAAGAAATCACGATATAAACATATAATAACTCATGGAGTTAGTTCATATTTAAGGTTGTTACTTCACTTTTAATATGCCTAATGATGCTGATATGTGATTTGTATGTGTGTATGAAGGGAAGAGGAGGAAAATCAAAATATTTCTTTACCATTTTCAAAATGTTTGTGAGGGTTTTCTAAGATTAGTATTTATACAGTGATAAATTCTCCTTTTAATTTTTATAAAAATAATGTATATTAAACAAACATTAACTTGATCCATTAGTATATAAAAATACAAGCTCACATTCAAATGGAAATAGAAGTTCAGAAAAAATTTATTACAAAGTAAAACTTAGTCCCATTTCACATCTTTACCCTGACTTGAAAGCTAACGATGCTTTAAAAAACACTCCCATGGGGCACATTTCCATTTTCGCCTTATGTCCAGGTCACTTGTTACACATGACTTCATTTGGCCCCTCTGTTGTGAGTATCTTCAGGGTGTGGACCATTTCCCATGGGGTTTTGCAATAGTCACTGCAAACAGCAGGCACTCAATTATAATGTTCTATTGGAACTTTGAAAATAGTTATGTTGTTCCGGCCTCATGATGTAAATTTTTGAATGGACAGTAATACATATATATGGTCAAACATTCCAACAGCGCACTGAGACTAATCAGAGAAAGAAAGTAGCCCTCAAAGACCGCTTTTTCTCTGTCATCTCCTCCCCTCTCGGCAGAAGCAACTACTGCTACAAGCATAGAGAGAGTCTATGCATCACTATTATATTTTAAGGTGTATTTTATAAAAGTTCATCATCTTAAGTAAGTTGCTGATGGCACTCTGTTACAAGGAAGAAAGACAGAATGGAAGAAAGGAAGACTTGGATTTTTAAAAACGTTTTAAGAATAAACCAAACATCCCAGAGCAGCCATACTTCAGAGCCATGTTGGGACAGCACGTCCCCGTGAAGACACATTCGTAGGGTTGAGAGTTGAACTGTGAAATCCATAAGCGCATTCTCATTTGTGCAGTGCCATACTGAAAGGGTGTAAACTTCACAGTCACGTTCATCCTCCCATTAGCTGGAATTACTCCTGGAAGGAAAGAAATGAGAAAACATGATACTTTCTCTCCTTGCGAAGTCCGGTCAACGAGGCTGACACACACACAAACACACATTCTCCCCATGACAAGCACAAGCATTTCTATTATCTTTGTATAGTCTTTTCATTAAATACACATGAATCAACTTCTGCATGTTTACACGATCTCATTTACCAGTTACTCCATTAGTGCTCTACAACAATCATCTGATTGTGTCAGTTACACAAATACACATATCAATCAGCATTAATGAGTCAGCAACGACTTCCCAGAACCACAGTCTTTAAGCTAATTGCCGGATGTCAATGTTAGTGCTGTAAGCAGCAAGGAAAACCTAGGAGCACACATAAAAGTTTCTGTGCAAATAATCGAGTTTCCTATATTTTTCTGTAATTTGATTCTCTTTCAAATCTTCAGGATGGACTACCATTCTCTCCAGTCAAATATCCTACTGCGCCGTGTCCTTCCTTCGAATCTCTGGTGCCAACGGAGCTTGGAACACAGTTAGTGCTCGAAACTGTGGAAAGGAACAGCAAAGGGAGGAAGGGAGAAAGGGAGGCGCAACGTAGGAGACGCGAGAAGGACTGACGTTCTCTCTGACCTCCACCGAAGGCTCTTTGGTTTGCCTTCTAGATGGTTCCTTCTGCCCCCGTGCATCTGGTCTTTCCACTGTCCCTGCAGAGACCTTGCTCATTCCCTCATAAATGCCCAGCGTCCACTCCCTCCCATCTACACGCTCCTCTGAATTTTGTACCGCTCTCTCCCTGGCTCTCCGTGCTCAGCCACACGGACCCTCCATTCTGCCATCCAGTATTCACTGAGCACTTACGGGGTGCCAGGCACTGTTCCAGGCACTCAAGATACAGCAAGAAACAAAACAAAGCATCATGGCGTTTACATTCTAGTTGAGGACAGCGAAGAAAAACCACCAAACACAGAATATAAAACATAAAGTCGTGTCATGAATACCAACAAGAAAAATAAAGCAGGTGGGGGGAGATGAGCGCAGTGGCAAGTGCTAATTGAGACAGGATGAAGGGACCTGAAGAAGGAGAGGGGCCTTTGTGCTAATCCTCAGACTTTGGGCTCCTGCTGCCTCAGGGCACTTGCTGTTCAGCCTACAGAGCCCTTTCTCCAGATCTTTTCGTTTTTTCATCCTGCTCTCTGAAGTTACCTCTTTACCGTCTGCCTTCCCTGGATTCGAATGTTTTACAAAAGTAGGTGCCTGCTCATTACTATGTTCCCAGCTCAAGAGACACTTGTTGAATAGTGAATGAACCCAAACATCAAAGCCTACGTCACCTGCGCGTTGCAGGAACTCCTCCTGACTCTCATTCACAGGAGCCCGCCCTCCCCTAAACTTCTGGTAGCCCCCCAGTACCCTGTGCTACCCGAATCGCTGCCTCTCAAAGCTTACGAGTCTCCCAAACGGATTACAAGCCCCTAAGGCAGACAGAGCAGACAGGACAGGTCCCAAAGGTCTTTCATCTGCCCGGATCCCTAGCACAGAGGCTCAGAAACAGGTATTTGTCCATTTCTGAGCGCAGATGTCAAAATCTTTAGAGGACACTCAGGAGCGACCTGAGAGCCCGCTGCAGGAAGAGCGCATGCGCAGAAGAGCTTATTCTATTGGTCAACCCACCCTCAGCCGCATGGAACTCCAGGATGCACTGAGTTCAATATGTTGACCACCCACCTGGTCAGAAAATTCACCCCTCTGACCGGCAATTCACTGGGGGCTTTAGGCTGAGAACATTCTATTGTTTCTGCTCCAGCTCATTAACTTAAAAAAAAATAAGAACAAACTCCGGAGCAAAGATTAATGTTTGCCTTGACCTGGTTGATTTATTTTAAGTGCTCCCAGCCCAGACCTAATACGTAAAGCGCACTGGAGTGTACCCCAGGCAACCGGAGCACGCTGCTTTTTCCATTAGCAGAGATCAGGTTAACACGACTCTGCTAACGAACATGGTCGCAGCTGATTGTCCAATGTTAACAGCTATAAAAGCTGTGCCAAGCACTCACCGCTTACTGCCTGGCAAAAACCGATGGTAGCAGGAAGGAGAATACGTGTCACGTCTCAAGAGCGAGAAGGGCACACCCAAAATTACCACTTTATTTTAAAAAACTCAAACCACGATTTTATGGCTTCAGTGCAATTTCGCCTGGGATCAATTTCGGATCACTACCCTTAACACACCAGGGATAATGTGAAATCACAGGGCAGGGAGGGTGGTGAGGCAGAGAGAGGGGAGAACAAAACTTAGAAATAAACTGGAAGCTAAGAAAACCCTGGTTTATCCATAAAATGAGTATTATGAAGAAAATGTGACAGCACAAAAATGCTATAATGATAAATGAAGTCACCAGAAAATACCACTGTATCTTTGCCTTATCACAGTTATGCAAAACGTGCATAAATATGGGCAGTTACTAAGAGGAGAAGGAAAAATAAAAGTGCGTTATTTGTTAGAGCAGTAAAGCCCAGGATGGGGATAATTTTTAAAAATTTCTTCTTTTGGGGCTGGCCTGGTGGCACAGCGGTTAAGTTCACACATTCTGCTTCATGGCAGACCGGGGTTCACCAGTTCCGATCCCGGGTATGGACATGGCACCTCTTGGCAAAAGCCATGCTGTGGTAGGCGTCCCATATATAAAGTAGAGGAAGATGGGCATGGATGTTACCTTAGGGCCAGTCTTCCTCAGCAAAAAGAGGAGGATTGGCAGTAGTTAGCACAGGGCTAATCTTCCTCAAAAAAAAAAAAAATTCTTCTTTCTTACATGCCCCTACATTGTTATTACAATATTGATATAATTTTTAAATAATGTTTTCTTCAGAAATCTCAGAAAGCACAGATCATTCTCCCTAAATTGTCACAGAGCCATTTAACCTACGTGCTTGAAGTGTTAGTAAGGATGAGTCTTCATCTCCCAAGATGTAGGGTTGCACCAGCTGGGTGAATTGGGGTAAACTTCTTAATTGCTCTAAGCCTCAGTTGGGAATTTGATAGCTACATGGTTTAAAAATTGTCCACGAACAAGCTGTTGACAAACTAACAGTGTTTTTGATTCACTGGATGACAGAAGGGAGGGCTTTAGGGCATTCCATTCTGACTCACTACCAAGAGTCACATGTCACCCACCAGGACAATCGCAGGCCACCACTGATGCCCAGGGTCTGTGGGCAAGGAAAGGCCTCAGAGACCACACAGACCCTGCCTCACACACTTGTTTGTCCTCGCATGAGCTTGGTGACTTGGTTTGGTCACTTTACCTGAGGCTCAGTTTTCTCATCTGTAAGATGGGACAAGGCTTACAGGAGAAAATGTACAGGGTCTGGGATAATTCTTGGCACACAGTATGTGTCCTATAAATGTGTCCTTCCCAACGATTCTGCCAAATAAAACAAGTAATAAGTTATTGTGTACTAAGCTATCATTAGAAATGTCAGGAAGAGGAGGCTGGGCCGGTGGTGTAGTGGTTAAGTCCGTGCGTTCAGCTTCAGTGGCTCAAGGTTCCCAGGTTCTGGTCCTGGGCACGGACCTAGCACCACTTGTCAAACCGTGCTATGGCGGCATCCCATGTAAAACAGAGGAAGATTAGCACAGATGTTAGCTCAGCGACAATCTTCCTCACACACACGTGCACACACACACACATACACACACACGTCAGGAAAAGGAAATACTTGTTGGAAAAACTTTATACTTGAGACATTTGAGTTCTTAATACATTTCTGGGGCCAGCCCCACTGCCCAGTGGTTAAGTTTGCATGTTCTGCTTCGGCGGCCTGGAGTTCACCGGTTCAGATCCTGGTTGCGGACCTACACACCTCTTGTCAAGCCATGCTGTGGCAGGCATCCCACATATAAAGTAGAGGAAGATGGGCATGGATGTTAGCTGAGGGCCAGTCTTCCTCAGCAAAAAGAGGAGGATTGGTGACAGATGTTAGCTCAGGGCTAATCTTCCTAAAAAAAAAAATTAATACATTTTGAAAGAGGAAAGGAACATAAGAAAAATCAGGTGAAGAACACACATCACAAGAGGATGACCTCAGAATGCAGGTGGTCACCAGAGTCCTAAAGAGATTACAGACAGCATGATTTGTCACAAGAGGAGTCACCAGAATTCAAGGAAGCACTATTAGAACACACTAGAAGGAGATGAAAAGAACGTCGGTGGAGCTCAGGAAACAAATGAAAAAAAGCAAAGGAACTGTCAGTGAGGTAGAAACTGCATCGGAAGGCACACACACACAAACACACACATGCACACACGCAGGCGCTGAACACAGAGACGTGGCAGCTAGGAATGAGGAATCCAGACAACATGAAATTATTTTAAAGAAGATAATAGATACTGAGGGCAAAGGATAACCAACATACACACATAACAGATATTCCTGAGGAAGAGAAAAGAGCAAACAGAAGATTAAAATATTCAAAGTTTTAACAGTTGAAAGATTTCCTAAACTAATGAACGTCGTTTTTCTCCAGATTGAAAGGACATGGCATGTTCCGGGGGAAAAAAACGACACAGAGCAACACCAATATATATCCTGGTAAATTACTTAACCTCAAGACTGGGGGGAAAAAAAGAATTCTAAGGGCATCCAGAATTTACTAGGATGGGGAAAGATTCAGACCAGCCTCTGGATTCCTAGCAAATTCAAAGCAGAGGGGAAGCAAGCAATGTCTACAAAGTTCTGAGGTGAACAAAGTTGCAAAGCAAGACTTTTATATCCAGTCAAGTTGTCCTTGACGATCACAGGCAGCAGAGAGACGATCTCAAACACACACTCTAGGTGTGCAGCCCCCGGGAACCCGTGGTTAACAAGCCACCAGATGACAAAATCCAGACGACCAGAAAAAGAGCTGAGATAAAGAGCCTGGGCATGGAGAAAACATGAAACCAAGAACGAAGGGGAAGACCTTCCACTTCCACTTGGTTCCACTTAAACAGAAACTAAGTAACTGCGGCATTTATGGCCATGAAACAGAACGTCAATGCTATAGATCCAGATAAGATACTATAACGCAACTGGGAGTTGTAAGGAGAGAAAGCGCACACGTGGCTGCTCCTTCTTTCTTCCACAGCCAACGTTTCAGCTGAAGTGGAAGCACGCAGTTGAAGAAGGCAGGGGCTCTGACCTCTTAAATGTTTTCAGAATCTCTTTTCTTAATTTTAGTAGTAAATTTTAGAAATGAATATTACTATCAAGGAAGGCCGTCAATTCCTTCAGCTTCACCTTCAGTCAGCTTTTCTTCAATCAATATCAAGTAACAAACCCAGTACTTTTACATATAATACAGCCCCATTTTTCTAATATTTTTGTCTGTCTCTGTAGCATTGTATGCATCTTGCGTCCCTTCCCTTCTTCTCTTTGTACATAAGCACAGAGCAGTGTCTGCAACAGAGTTCAACAAATGTTAATGACGGTTATTTCAGGGCTGGTGAGATTCTGGGAAATACTTTTCAACTAGATTTTGTACTTTTTTGCAGTGCTTGAGTTTTTCAAAACAAATAAATTTCATTTTTATAAAGCCACTTCTTAAAGAAACATATTTATGTTATTTAACCCAATATCTCCCACACTTATTTACACGGAGAGCTATTCTTTTTGCCCTCCGTTGTTGCTGTTGCCTGTTTGGTGGCATAGCACCCTTCCCAGACCAGCCCTGTGGGACCCACAGCCAGGGCTGCTCTCCTGTGATCAGAGCTGGCGTTTTCTCCCAGGCTGCAGGAAGACAGACTTTCCCCGTGGGATAAAGGGCTGGGCCAAGCCATCCTGGCCTCTCTCGGGGCCTCACCGGGACCGGCGCTTCTGGATGGGCAGTAGAGGTACAGAGTTTGGTCAAGGTACAGACACTGTGCTTAGTGAAGTTCACTGGACACTGCCGTGGTCAGCTGAGCTCAGGAAGCCCAGACTGACACGCCACCAAATGGTCATCTTTAACAGGAGATACCAGGACCCCTGAGGACAAAAAGAATCTTCAAGACCTGGTTGAGAGCTATTATTAGTTTCTCTAACTTTTTACTCACAAAATAGAATTTTCCTTACTCTTAGTCTGTGACACAATACTGTCCCCCCCTCTTATTTCAAGGCATCCTGGGATCGCTACTCTTCCAGCTTAGGGCAGTGGCTGAGAGCTTGAGTCTAAAGTCAGACAGACCCTGTTGCCTCGGGCAAGTCATCTGGCCTCTCTGAGCCCCACAGCCCTCAGCTGTAAAGGGTGAGATGATAATAGCTCCCTCCTCATAGAGTTATAGGATGTGACCAGGCAGTGCATGCAATGTGCTTGGTGCAGCGCCCAGCATGTGGTTAACAATTAGCAGGTGGGAGCGATTATTAACACTACGCCAGCCACACTATGTACAACCACTGCCCCCATCGAGGATATACGGAGTGCCGAGTAAAATGCGGCATTGCTGCCAATGTGACACTGTGCGTAAAGAATCACACCTGCCTGTCTAGCTCTCCTGCTCACTTCAGTAGGCCACTATAAATTAATTACCTATGTCCGTAAATCAGGGACATAGGGAACCCATCTGCATTTGGTATATTAACGGTCCCTAATTGTTCTCACTTCCTCGCCATTAGGTTTGGTGCTTTAGAAAGTCATAAAAATGTTTGATCTCCTGATTTTGCCTCTTCTGAGCATTCTTTCCCACCCCCACGTGTGGCCCCTGCTACTTTCCCAGTTGCTGAACTGGGAGGTTAGCAGAGGCACTTTGCTGGTGTATCTCCCTCATTCCTATCACTCAGCAGCGGTGTCTCTGCATGTTTCCACTTCTCTATGAACCATAGACTCAGCATGTATTTTCTGCACTGAGCTATTCATGATGGTCCTAAGCACCAGTAAGAAACGTCTCATGGGGGCCTGCTTCGCGTGCTGAGGTCCAAAGGTCTGGCCATCCCCTTGACGATCCTGACCTGTCCCCTGCACAGTTTGTGCTGGGGTTTGGGGTCTTCTCTCTCAGGGTCCACAGGTGGACAGTGACATGAGGAGGAGAAGCAGGGCGTACTTCTGCCTGGAAGGAATGGCTTTGCCCGTGGACCCCAAAGGTTACATGCTAAAATACCTCAGCCAGGGGTCAAGCGGCCTTTGGAGGAGAAAGAGGCAAAAAGGGGTTAACACACTCTTCATTCTGAAACCTAAGTAGGAAAATGCTGGGGTGTGATCAGCACTATGGCAGGTTTCACAGGAGCATGATTGAGTCCAAAGGAGATGACGTGATGGGACTAGGGGTCGAGTCTAGTCGGGCCACCCAGAGTGGGCGGTGCACAGAGGCGCCTCGGACTTTGACACGTAGGGTGCCGTCTTCACGGCGTCCTAGTGCTCACTCTGGGGAAGGAGAATCTGCTCTTTGCTGGGATGTGCTGCCCGCTGGGTTAGTGGCCCTGGGCCAATGGATGACCTCTACAACCAAACAGTGGTCTGAGGCCAAAGCAAGGGGCTGGGATTACTCCCAAATCAATATAAAGTTGTAAGAAACTTGCATTTCAGAAGAAAATGCAAAATATAAAATTATTTGTAAATGGCTGATATATCCCTCATAATAGAAAAAAAAAAGAGAATGAAAGGATTGAAACTTTATATAGGAACTCTGAGCAACAGGCCCCAGGAACTCTTGCTTAACTATCCACTTTACGCTACCATTTACCATTTACATGAATTGCATGCATTCTTCCTGAGCATATGCGACACCAAGCAAATGTCCAGGATCTCAAAGTGGTCAAAATTAAACAAGTTCAACAATTTTTTTTGTGGCATTTGGCTGGTCTCCAACGCTAATAAGATCCTGGCCAAAGTGATGTATGGCTGGCTCTTTCAAAATGATCAACAGAGTGTTCTGGATGTTTTAGTTGGACAGGATTTCTTGTCAGCAGTATAAGGAAGCTCTCAAAACCCTTTACTCCTTTTTCCCAGTCTCAGGAACATCTTGGCACCATCAGCAGATCCGGCTTCTGACAGCTATAGTGCACACATGCATCTTAGGGATGCCCAGTGGGCAAATAACGAGTTGAGTTAAAGTTGAGGGCACTATGTCAGATTCATATCTTGTAAATGGAATTAGCTTTATTCAAATTTCTTCATTTGGCAAGCGGAGCACAAAATGCCTGGAAGGCATGGACAGACAATGCTTCTAGTTCCTAGAGAAGATGCTGCTTTACGACCTCACAGATTATGGGTGTCTCCACAGCCTTTAGACAGTCGGTTACCAAAGATGTGCCCAAAAGAGTGTCTACAGATATACGTGCTGATGCGTAAGCTTAGCCCGTGGTTCTCAGCCTATTTGGGCCCAGTTTGTAAAATGGAGGCAATAATGACTTCCTCGCCAAAAAGTGATCCATGACTGTCCAACCATAAGGCCTATGAGTCCAGCTAGATGCCTGGCACGTCAGGAAAGCCCAGAGCTGCCGGGGCTCCACGCACCTGAACTGCAGCATCCACTGTCCACGCGGCCAAGGCTTTTTACCACAGGTGACGAAAAGTCACCACTGAATTCTATAGCCTGAAAAGCAGGACAGATGCACTGACACATCAACAAAATGGAAAAGATGCATTGATACCTCAACAAAACCGGAAACCAAAGGAGGGAACTGCCTGAGAGACCAAGGGTTGCACTCGCCTCATAAAATAGCTACTGCGGAGTCTGAAGGGTCCGGCCTGGGAGGTCAGTTCATAAAGCCACATCAGCAACACCATCTACATAATGCAGGCCATTTAAAATCACAAAGGCAGGATCCCCAAAGTCCAAGCGCCCCGGTTTGCCCTTGAGTCTTCATCCATTCACTCACGCTCTCGTGTCTCCTCTTGCGCCACACTCCCCTGATTCTCCTCCTTGGTCTCCGTCCTGGCCCACTTCCCCTTGCTGTCCTCTGAGTGCTGCGTGCTCAGGGCCTGGTCCTCAGCCGCTTCTCTTCTCCAGCCACACTCACTCCCTGGGTGACTCATTCTCAGTCCCA
>NW_025798294.1:0-46542 GCF_021613505.1 Equus quagga | reverse complement strand
TGGGACTGAGAATGAGTCACCCAGGGAGTGAGTGTGGCTGGAGAAGAGAAGCGGCTGAGGACCAGGCCCTGAGCACGCAGCACTCAGAGGACAGCAAGGGGAAGTGGGCCAGGACGGAGACCAAGGAGGAGAATCAGGGGAGTGTGGCGCAAGAGGAGACACGAGAGCGTGAGTGAATGGATGAAGACTCAAGGGCAAACCGGGGCGCTTGGACTTTGGGGATCCTGCCTTTGTGATTTTAAATGGCCTGCATTATGTAGATGGTGTTGCTGATGTGGCTTTATGAACTGACCTCCCAGGCCGGACCCTTCAGACTCCGCAGTAGCTATTTTATGAGGCGAGTGCAACCCTTGGTCTCTCAGGCAGTTCCCTCCTTTGGTTTCCGGTTTTGTTGAGGTATCAATGCATCTTTTCCATTTTGTTGATGTGTCAGTGCATCTGTCCTGCTTTTCAGGCTATAGAATTCAGTGGTGACTTTTCGTCACCTGTGGTAAAAAGCCTTGGCCGCGTGGACAGTGGATGCTGCAGTTCAGGTGCGTGGAGCCCCGGCAGCTCTGGGCTTTCCTGACGTGCCAGGCATCTAGCTGGACTCATAGGCCTTATGGTTGGACAGTCATGGATCACTTTTTGGCGAGGAAGTCATTATTGCCTCCATTTTACAAACTGGGCCCAAATAGGCTGAGAACCACGGGCTAAGCTTACGCATCAGCACGTATATCTGTAGACACTCTTTTGGGCACATCTTTGGTAACCGACTGTCTAAAGGCTGTGGAGACACCCATAATCTGTGAGGTCGTAAAGCAGCATCTTCTCTAGGAACTAGAAGCATTGTCTGTCCATGCCTTCCAGGCATTTTGTGCTCCGCTTGCCAAATGAAGAAATTTGAATAAAGCTAATTCCATTTACAAGATATGAATCTGACATAGTGCCCTCAACTTTAACTCAACTCGTTATTTGCCCACTGGGCATCCCTAAGATGCATGTGTGCACTATAGCTGTCAGAAGCCGGATCTGCTGATGGTGCCAAGATGTTCCTGAGACTGGGAAAAAGGAGTAAAGGGTTTTGAGAGCTTCCTTATACTGCTGACAAGAAATCCTGTCCAACTAAAACATCCAGAACACTCTGTTGATCATTTTGAAAGAGCCAGCCATACATCACTTTGGCCAGGATCTTATTAGCGTTGGAGACCAGCCAAATGCCACAAAAAAAATTGTTGAACTTGTTTAATTTTGACCACTTTGAGATCCTGGACATTTGCTTGGTGTCGCATATGCTCAGGAAGAATGCATGCAATTCATGTAAATGGTAAATGGTAGCGTAAAGTGGATAGTTAAGCAAGAGTTCCTGGGGCCTGTTGCTCAGAGTTCCTATATAAAGTTTCAATCCTTTCATTCTCTTTTTTTTTTCTATTATGAGGGATATATCAGCCATTTACAAATAATTTTATATTTTGCATTTTCTTCTGAAATGCAAGTTTCTTACAACTTTATATTGATTTGGGAGTAATCCCAGCCCCTTGCTTTGGCCTCAGACCACTGTTTGGTTGTAGAGGTCATCCATTGGCCCAGGGCCACTAACCCAGCGGGCAGCACATCCCAGCAAAGAGCAGATTCTCCTTCCCCAGAGTGAGCACTAGGACGCCGTGAAGACGGCACCCTACGTGTCAAAGTCCGAGGCGCCTCTGTGCACCGCCCACTCTGGGTGGCCCGACTAGACTCGACCCCTAGTCCCATCACGTCATCTCCTTTGGACTCAATCATGCTCCTGTGAAACCTGCCATAGTGCTGATCACACCCCAGCATTTTCCTACTTAGGTTTCAGAATGAAGAGTGTGTTAACCCCTTTTTGCCTCTTTCTCCTCCAAAGGCCGCTTGACCCCTGGCTGAGGTATTTTAGCATGTAACCTTTGGGGTCCACGGGCAAAGCCATTCCTTCCAGGCAGAAGTACGCCCTGCTTCTCCTCCTCATGTCACTGTCCACCTGTGGACCCTGAGAGAGAAGACCCCAAACCCCAGCACAAACTGTGCAGGGGACAGGTCAGGATCGTCAAGGGGATGGCCAGACCTTTGGACCTCAGCACGCGAAGCAGGCCCCCATGAGACGTTTCTTACTGGTGCTTAGGACCATCATGAATAGCTCAGTGCAGAAAATACATGCTGAGTCTATGGTTCATAGAGAAGTGGAAACATGCAGAGACACCGCTGCTGAGTGATAGGAATGAGGGAGATACACCAGCAAAGTGCCTCTGCTAACCTCCCAGTTCAGCAACTGGGAAAGTAGCAGGGGCCACACGTGGGGGTGGGAAAGAATGCTCAGAAGAGGCAAAATCAGGAGATCAAACATTTTTATGACTTTCTAAAGCACCAAACCTAATGGCGAGGAAGTGAGACCGTTTACATATCAAATGCAGATGGGTTCCCTATGTCCCTGATTTACGGACATAGGTAATTAATTTATAGTGGCCTACTGAAGTGAGCAGGAGAGCTAGACAGGCAGGTGTGATTCTTTACGCACAGTGTCACATTGGCAGCAATGCCGCATTTTACTCGGCACTCCGTATATCCTCGATGGGGGCAGTGGTTGTACATAGTGTGGCTGGCGTAGTGTTAATAATCGCTCCCACCTGCTAATTGTTAACCACATGCTGGGCGCTGCACCAAGCACATTGCATGCACTGCCTGGTCACATCCTATAACTCTATGAGGAGGGAGCTATTATCATCTCACCCTTTACAGCTGAGGGCTGTGGGGCTCAGAGAGGCCAGATGACTTGCCCGAGGCAACAGGGTCTGTCTGACTTTAGACTCAAGCTCTCAGCCACTGCCCTAAGCTGGAAGAGTAGCGATCCCAGGATGCCTTGAAATAAGAGGGGGGGACAGTATTGTGTCACAGACTAAGAGTAAGGAAAATTCTATTTTGTGAGTAAAAAGTTAGAGAAACTAATAATAGCTCTCAACCAGGTCTTGAAGATTCTTTTTGTCCTCAGGGGTCCTGGTATCTCCTGTTAAAGATGACCATTTGGTGGCGTGTCAGTCTGGGCTTCCTGAGCTCAGCTGACCACGGCAGTGTCCAGTGAACTTCACTAAGCACAGTGTCTGTACCTTGACCAAACTCTGTACCTCTACTGCCCATCCAGAAGCGCCGGTCCCGGTGAGGCCCCGAGAGAGGCCAGGATGGCTTGGCCCAGCCCTTTATCCCACGGGGAAAGTCTGTCTTCCTGCAGCCTGGGAGAAAACGCCAGCTCTGATCACAGGAGAGCAGCCCTGGCTGTGGGTCCCACAGGGCTGGTCTGGGAAGGGTGCTATGCCACCAAACAGGCAACAGCAACAACGGAGGGCAAAAAGAATAGCTCTCCGTGTAAATAAGTGTGGGAGATATTGGGTTAAATAACATAAATATGTTTCTTTAAGAAGTGGCTTTATAAAAATGAAATTTATTTGTTTTGAAAAACTCAAGCACTGCAAAAAAGTACAAAATCTAGTTGAAAAGTATTTCCCAGAATCTCACCAGCCCTGAAATAACCGTCATTAACATTTGTTGAACTCTGTTGCAGACACTGCTCTGTGCTTATGTACAAAGAGAAGAAGGGAAGGGACGCAAGATGCATACAATGCTACAGAGACAGACAAAAATATTAGAAAAATGGGGCTGTATTATATGTAAAAGTACTGGGTTTGTTACTTGATATTGATTGAAGAAAAGCTGACTGAAGGTGAAGCTGAAGGAATTGACGGCCTTCCTTGATAGTAATATTCATTTCTAAAATTTACTACTAAAATTAAGAAAAGAGATTCTGAAAACATTTAAGAGGTCAGAGCCCCTGCCTTCTTCAACTGCGTGCTTCCACTTCAGCTGAAACGTTGGCTGTGGAAGAAAGAAGGAGCAGCCACGTGTGCGCTTTCTCTCCTTACAACTCCCAGTTGCGTTATAGTATCTTATCTGGATCTATAGCATTGACGTTCTGTTTCATGGCCATAAATGCCGCAGTTACTTAGTTTCTGTTTAAGTGGAACCAAGTGGAAGTGGAAGGTCTTCCCCTTCGTTCTTGGTTTCATGTTTTCTCCATGCCCAGGCTCTTTATCTCAGCTCTTTTTCTGGTCGTCTGGATTTTGTCATCTGGTGGCTTGTTAACCACGGGTTCCCGGGGGCTGCACACCTAGAGTGTGTGTTTGAGATCGTCTCTCTGCTGCCTGTGATCGTCAAGGACAACTTGACTGGATATAAAAGTCTTGCTTTGCAACTTTGTTCACCTCAGAACTTTGTAGACATTGCTTGCTTCCCCTCTGCTTTGAATTTGCTAGGAATCCAGAGGCTGGTCTGAATCTTTCCCCATCCTAGTAAATTCTGGATGCCCTTAGAATTCTTTTTTTCCCCCCAGTCTTGAGGTTAAGTAATTTACCAGGATATATATTGGTGTTGCTCTGTGTCGTTTTTTTCCCCCGGAACATGCCATGTCCTTTCAATCTGGAGAAAAACGACGTTCATTAGTTTAGGAAATCTTTCAACTGTTAAAACTTTGAATATTTTAATCTTCTGTTTGCTCTTTTCTCTTCCTCAGGAATATCTGTTATGTGTGTATGTTGGTTATCCTTTGCCCTCAGTATCTATTATCTTCTTTAAAATAATTTCATGTTGTCTGGATTCCTCATTCCTAGCTGCCACGTCTCTGTGTTCAGCGCCTGCGTGTGTGCATGTGTGTGTTTGTGTGTGTGTGCCTTCCGATGCAGTTTCTACCTCACTGACAGTTCCTTTGCTTTTTTTCATTTGTTTCCTGAGCTCCACCGACGTTCTTTTCATCTCCTTCTAGTGTGTTCTAATAGTGCTTCCTTGAATTCTGGTGACTCCTCTTGTGACAAATCATGCTGTCTGTAATCTCTTTAGGACTCTGGTGACCACCTGCATTCTGAGGTCATCCTCTTGTGATGTGTGTTCTTCACCTGATTTTTCTTATGTTCCTTTCCTCTTTCAAAATGTATTAATTTTTTTTTTTAGGAAGATTAGCCCTGAGCTAACATCTGTCACCAATCCTCCTCTTTTTGCTGAGGAAGACTGGCCCTCAGCTAACATCCATGCCCATCTTCCTCTACTTTATATGTGGGATGCCTGCCACAGCATGGCTTGACAAGAGGTGTGTAGGTCCGCAACCAGGATCTGAACCGGTGAACTCCAGGCCGCCGAAGCAGAACATGCAAACTTAACCACTGGGCAGTGGGGCTGGCCCCAGAAATGTATTAAGAACTCAAATGTCTCAAGTATAAAGTTTTTCCAACAAGTATTTCCTTTTCCTGACGTGTGTGTGTATGTGTGTGTGTGTGCACGTGTGTGTGAGGAAGATTGTCGCTGAGCTAACATCTGTGCTAATCTTCCTCTGTTTTACATGGGATGCCGCCATAGCACGGTTTGACAAGTGGTGCTAGGTCCGTGCCCAGGACCAGAACCTGGGAACCTTGAGCCACTGAAGCTGAACGCACGGACTTAACCACTACACCACCGGCCCAGCCTCCTCTTCCTGACATTTCTAATGATAGCTTAGTACACAATAACTTATTACTTGTTTTATTTGGCAGAATCGTTGGGAAGGACACATTTATAGGACACATACTGTGTGCCAAGAATTATCCCAGACCCTGTACATTTTCTCCTGTAAGCCTTGTCCCATCTTACAGATGAGAAAACTGAGCCTCAGGTAAAGTGACCAAACCAAGTCACCAAGCTCATGCGAGGACAAACAAGTGTGTGAGGCAGGGTCTGTGTGGTCTCTGAGGCCTTTCCTTGCCCACAGACCCTGGGCATCAGTGGTGGCCTGCGATTGTCCTGGTGGGTGACATGTGACTCTTGGTAGTGAGTCAGAATGGAATGCCCTAAAGCCCTCCCTTCTGTCATCCAGTGAATCAAAAACACTGTTAGTTTGTCAACAGCTTGTTCGTGGACAATTTTTAAACCATGTAGCTATCAAATTCCCAACTGAGGCTTAGAGCAATTAAGAAGTTTACCCCAATTCACCCAGCTGGTGCAACCCTACATCTTGGGAGATGAAGACTCATCCTTACTAACACTTCAAGCACGTAGGTTAAATGGCTCTGTGACAATTTAGGGAGAATGATCTGTGCTTTCTGAGATTTCTGAAGAAAACATTATTTAAAAATTATATCAATATTGTAATAACAATGTAGGGGCATGTAAGAAAGAAGAATTTTTTTTTTTTTTGAGGAAGATTAGCCCTGTGCTAACTACTGCCAATCCTCCTCTTTTTGCTGAGGAAGACTGGCCCTAAGGTAACATCCATGCCCATCTTCCTCTACTTTATATATGGGACGCCTACCACAGCATGGCTTTTGCCAAGAGGTGCCATGTCCATACCCGGGATCGGAACTGGTGAACCCCGGTCTGCCATGAAGCAGAATGTGTGAACTTAACCGCTGTGCCACCAGGCCAGCCCCAAAAGAAGAAATTTTTAAAAATTATCCCCATCCTGGGCTTTACTGCTCTAACAAATAACGCACTTTTATTTTTCCTTCTCCTCTTAGTAACTGCCCATATTTATGCACGTTTTGCATAACTGTGATAAGGCAAAGATACAGTGGTATTTTCTGGTGACTTCATTTATCATTATAGCATTTTTGTGCTGTCACATTTTCTTCATAATACTCATTTTATGGATAAACCAGGGTTTTCTTAGCTTCCAGTTTATTTCTAAGTTTTGTTCTCCCCTCTCTCTGCCTCACCACCCTCCCTGCCCTGTGATTTCACATTATCCCTGGTGTGTTAAGGGTAGTGATCCGAAATTGATCCCAGGCGAAATTGCACTGAAGCCATAAAATCGTGGTTTGAGTTTTTTAAAATAAAGTGGTAATTTTGGGTGTGCCCTTCTCGCTCTTGAGACGTGACACGTATTCTCCTTCCTGCTACCATCGGTTTTTGCCAGGCAGTAAGCGGTGAGTGCTTGGCACAGCTTTTATAGCTGTTAACATTGGACAATCAGCTGCGACCATGTTCGTTAGCAGAGTCGTGTTAACCTGATCTCTGCTAATGGAAAAAGCAGCGTGCTCCGGTTGCCTGGGGTACACTCCAGTGCGCTTTACGTATTAGGTCTGGGCTGGGAGCACTTAAAATAAATCAACCAGGTCAAGGCAAACATTAATCTTTGCTCCGGAGTTTGTTCTTATTTTTTTTTAAGTTAATGAGCTGGAGCAGAAACAATAGAATGTTCTCAGCCTAAAGCCCCCAGTGAATTGCCGGTCAGAGGGGTGAATTTTCTGACCAGGTGGGTGGTCAACATATTGAACTCAGTGCATCCTGGAGTTCCATGCGGCTGAGGGTGGGTTGACCAATAGAATAAGCTCTTCTGCGCATGCGCTCTTCCTGCAGCGGGCTCTCAGGTCGCTCCTGAGTGTCCTCTAAAGATTTTGACATCTGCGCTCAGAAATGGACAAATACCTGTTTCTGAGCCTCTGTGCTAGGGATCCGGGCAGATGAAAGACCTTTGGGACCTGTCCTGTCTGCTCTGTCTGCCTTAGGGGCTTGTAATCCGTTTGGGAGACTCGTAAGCTTTGAGAGGCAGCGATTCGGGTAGCACAGGGTACTGGGGGGCTACCAGAAGTTTAGGGGAGGGCGGGCTCCTGTGAATGAGAGTCAGGAGGAGTTCCTGCAACGCGCAGGTGACGTAGGCTTTGATGTTTGGGTTCATTCACTATTCAACAAGTGTCTCTTGAGCTGGGAACATAGTAATGAGCAGGCACCTACTTTTGTAAAACATTCGAATCCAGGGAAGGCAGACGGTAAAGAGGTAACTTCAGAGAGCAGGATGAAAAAACGAAAAGATCTGGAGAAAGGGCTCTGTAGGCTGAACAGCAAGTGCCCTGAGGCAGCAGGAGCCCAAAGTCTGAGGATTAGCACAAAGGCCCCTCTCCTTCTTCAGGTCCCTTCATCCTGTCTCAATTAGCACTTGCCACTGCGCTCATCTCCCCCCACCTGCTTTATTTTTCTTGTTGGTATTCATGACACGACTTTATGTTTTATATTCTGTGTTTGGTGGTTTTTCTTCGCTGTCCTCAACTAGAATGTAAACGCCATGATGCTTTGTTTTGTTTCTTGCTGTATCTTGAGTGCCTGGAACAGTGCCTGGCACCCCGTAAGTGCTCAGTGAATACTGGATGGCAGAATGGAGGGTCCGTGTGGCTGAGCACGGAGAGCCAGGGAGAGAGCGGTACAAAATTCAGAGGAGCGTGTAGATGGGAGGGAGTGGACGCTGGGCATTTATGAGGGAATGAGCAAGGTCTCTGCAGGGACAGTGGAAAGACCAGATGCACGGGGGCAGAAGGAACCATCTAGAAGGCAAACCAAAGAGCCTTCGGTGGAGGTCAGAGAGAACGTCAGTCCTTCTCGCGTCTCCTACGTTGCGCCTCCCTTTCTCCCTTCCTCCCTTTGCTGTTCCTTTCCACAGTTTCGAGCACTAACTGTGTTCCAAGCTCCGTTGGCACCAGAGATTCGAAGGAAGGACACGGCGCAGTAGGATATTTGACTGGAGAGAATGGTAGTCCATCCTGAAGATTTGAAAGAGAATCAAATTACAGAAAAATATAGGAAACTCGATTATTTGCACAGAAACTTTTATGTGTGCTCCTAGGTTTTCCTTGCTGCTTACAGCACTAACATTGACATCCGGCAATTAGCTTAAAGACTGTGGTTCTGGGAAGTCGTTGCTGACTCATTAATGCTGATTGATATGTGTATTTGTGTAACTGACACAATCAGATGATTGTTGTAGAGCACTAATGGAGTAACTGGTAAATGAGATCGTGTAAACATGCAGAAGTTGATTCATGTGTATTTAATGAAAAGACTATACAAAGATAATAGAAATGCTTGTGCTTGTCATGGGGAGAATGTGTGTTTGTGTGTGTGTCAGCCTCGTTGACCGGACTTCGCAAGGAGAGAAAGTATCATGTTTTCTCATTTCTTTCCTTCCAGGAGTAATTCCAGCTAATGGGAGGATGAACGTGACTGTGAAGTTTACACCCTTTCAGTATGGCACTGCACAAATGAGAATGCGCTTATGGATTTCACAGTTCAACTCTCAACCCTACGAATGTGTCTTCACGGGGACGTGCTGTCCCAACATGGCTCTGAAGTATGGCTGCTCTGGGATGTTTGGTTTATTCTTAAAACGTTTTTAAAAATCCAAGTCTTCCTTTCTTCCATTCTGTCTTTCTTCCTTGTAACAGAGTGCCATCAGCAACTTACTTAAGATGATGAACTTTTATAAAATACACCTTAAAATATAATAGTGATGCATAGACTCTCTCTATGCTTGTAGCAGTAGTTGCTTCTGCCGAGAGGGGAGGAGATGACAGAGAAAAAGCGGTCTTTGAGGGCTACTTTCTTTCTCTGATTAGTCTCAGTGCGCTGTTGGAATGTTTGACCATATATATGTATTACTGTCCATTCAAAAATTTACATCATGAGGCCGGAACAACATAACTATTTTCAAAGTTCCAATAGAACATTATAATTGAGTGCCTGCTGTTTGCAGTGACTATTGCAAAACCCCATGGGAAATGGTCCACACCCTGAAGATACTCACAACAGAGGGGCCAAATGAAGTCATGTGTAACAAGTGACCTGGACATAAGGCGAAAATGGAAATGTGCCCCATGGGAGTGTTTTTTAAAGCATCGTTAGCTTTCAAGTCAGGGTAAAGATGTGAAATGGGACTAAGTTTTACTTTGTAATAAATTTTTTCTGAACTTCTATTTCCATTTGAATGTGAGCTTGTATTTTTATATACTAATGGATCAAGTTAATGTTTGTTTAATATACATTATTTTTATAAAAATTAAAAGGAGAATTTATCACTGTATAAATACTAATCTTAGAAAACCCTCACAAACATTTTGAAAATGGTAAAGAAATATTTTGATTTTCCTCCTCTTCCCTTCATACACACATACAAATCACATATCAGCATCATTAGGCATATTAAAAGTGAAGTAACAACCTTAAATATGAACTAACTCCATGAGTTATTATATGTTTATATCGTGATTTCTTCCTCAAAATTCACAGCAGCCTAAGTCAACTATAGGATATTAGCGTGGCCCGGTGAACCCACTTTCTGCAAGTAACCGTAGTAGAAATAAAGTCACTCAGGCAGTAAACAGGGAGCATTGGATATAAATACAAAACAGCTCTAATTTTTCTGGTGTCAGATAACTGGCTGAGCGAAATGCTGTTTGCCATCTCATGTCATGGGCTGCAATACGCAAATGGCTTTCTTAGAGACATCACTCGAGTAGGGTTATTGCTTATATGTCCTTGCATGGACGTGTTCTCAAATACAGGAGAGCTTTGTGTGGCAGGAGCACCACGCAAACACAGGCGTATGCTATTTCTAAGCTATTGTATTTTGGTTTTCCAGCTAGAGTTTGGCATCTTATTTAGTGCCCTCTTGTCATTTGCAAGGGCTATGTCTCAAGGGCGTGTCTCCCCAGACTGCAGATAGTACTAGAACATATAAATTCCACCAGAAGGAGAAAATTACCCTGGCCGCAGTGTTCTCTGAAAGTTTCCTAGGTTGCTTCCTCATTTCAGAAGAGCGGGTGTGTTGGACTTTCTCATGTCCTAAATTCGGCACTGCCAAATTCCACCTGTGACTCTTTATTTATCACTGTCTCAGACCCCTTCATTTCCATCGTCAGCACTAGCAGTTAGATTTCTTAAGGAAGCTGGTTTTTAACACCCTCAGAAACTTTTTCTTTTCCTACTGTTTACAGCAGAGGGGATGTGGGAGCTCTGCTGAGATGCGGATGCTGAGCCGCAGCTCACTCCCCAACCAAGCGCCTCCTCCCTGCGCAGCACAGCCTGTCAGTCAGTGTGTGTCTCCCCAAAGGCCGTGGGCCTCTCAGGACGCTTTTACACGGGCCATGTTAAATGTGGGATTGCTGGCACAGCGCCCATGTTGGGCAGTGGGGCCTGTTCAGTAGGTGCTCAGCAAACGCATATTGACCATATTGATGCCGTCAGAACGAATGCATGGAAGCATGTCCTTGTCTTATTTCTGTAACGTCCTGGACTTAGGTAATCCTATAACACAAGTCTTCACATATTCCTGCTTAAAGAAATGCTTCGTGGGTAACGCTAAGGAACATAACTTGGTTCTACTGCATCTCATGATAAGCAACTCCAGCAGCTTCTATAGGGATGTCAGCAGCACTGTCTGTACCTACATTTGTCCAAAGGCAGTTTTCAGTTACAGAAAAAGTCTCAAACATTAGTCTGAATCACTCTTGCAAGATCTTGCTACAAACAGTGGGCATAATCATTCTTTTACTAGGAAGATAAATCAATGTAAGATTTTTTCAGTTATTTTATTGAAGTCATGTCAGCTTATAACACTGTAATTTCAGGTGTCCATTATTACATTTCAGTTTCTGTGTAGACTGCATTGTGTTCACCACCAATAGTCTGGTTTTCATCCTTCACCACACGTATGTGCCCTTTTACCCCTTTCTCCCACCCTCCCATCCCCTTCCCCTCTGGTAACCACTAATCTGTTCTCCTTGTCCTTGTGTTTGTTTATCTTCCACATATGAGTGAAATCATGCAGTGTTTGTCTTACTCTGTGCGGTTTATTTCACTTAACATAATACCCTCAAGGTCCATCCATATTGTTGCAAATGGCATGATTTTGACTTTTTTATGGCTGAGTGGTATTCCATTGTATATACATACCACATCTTCTTTATCCATTCATCAGTTGATGGGCACTTGGGGTGCTTCCATATCTTGGCTGTTGTGAATAGTGCTACAATGAATGTAGGGGTGCATATAGCTTTTTGAATTATTGATTTCATGTTCTTTGGATAAATACTCAGAGGTGCAATAGCTGGATCATATGGTAGTTGTGTTTTTAACTTTTTGAAAAATCTCCATACTGTTTTCCATAATGGCTGCACCAGTTTGCATTCCCACCAGCAGTGTATGAGGATTCCCTTTTCTCCATATTCTCTACAACACCTATTACTTCTCATCTTGATAATTATAGCCATTCTGACAGGTGTGACGTAATATCTCATTGTAGTTTTGATTTACATTTCCCTGATAATTAGTGATGTTGAACATCGTTTCTTGTGCCTGTTGGCCATCTGTATATTTTCTTTGGAAAAATGTCTGTTCATTTCCTCTGCCAATTTTTTGATCGGGTTGTTCATTTTTTTGTTGTTGAGTTATATAAATTCTTTATATATTTTGGAAATTAACCCCTTATCAGATATATGATTTGCAAATGTTTTCTCCCAGGTGGTGGGTTGTTGTTTCGTTTTGTTGATGGTTTCCTTTGCTAAAATGCAGAAGCGCTTTAGTCTGATGTAGTCCCATTTGTTTATTTTTCTTTTGTTTCCCTTGCCTGAGTAAACATGGTATTCAAAAAGATGCTGCTAAGACCGATGTCAAAGAGCTTATTGCCAATGTTTTCCTCTAAAAGTTTTATGGTTTCAGGTCTTACATTCAAGATTTTCTTAAATTTAGCTATTGAAAACTGACAGCCTAGAAATAAATTATGCTAGCCCATGAGAGCATTTTTCAGCCTGTCATGTTTTCCACTTGTTCTCTTCTTTGAGAATCTAAGGAAAAGGAGCCGTTGGCGGGCTATTTTGAAGTACGTGATTATACTCTGGTGGACTGAGATTGCGTTTCTTTTAATTGACCCAGTTTTAGCACACAGCTTGATTCTCAGCTTAGCTGTAGTAATTAATGGACTGTAAGTCATGGCATTATCAGACGGAACACAAAAATAGGAGCCTTGAGTTGTCGGATTCTATACTAATTGAATATCTGTCTTAAACTATAGATTAGAAGAATTCGAAAGGCTGAGTGCTCTTTCTAAGAAAGTAGACATCCCTCCAGAAAAGGCAATGACACGTATAAACTTTCACCGACGGCCAGCCCGGACGAAGCCTCCAAAGCTTAAGGTGAGGTGGGCTCCGTGCTGAGCAGGATGGAGGGAGGGACGGAGAGGCAGAATAACGAGTTTCCCTCCTGATTTGCTCCCAGGAAATTGAATATCAGAACTTGAGATTTCCAGTAGACTTATCAAATCCATTTGCTGTGGCAACCGTTTTAAACCAAGAACCAGGAAAATTGAAGATTAAAGAATTGAGAGAAGGTAACAAGCTGGCCCACCATCAGTCAGCCCCTGGGCAGAATAGGAGAGAATTATTGCTCGTCACGTGTGCTGTTTACGGACGACACACAACCCTGTCAGGGCGCTCTGAGGTTTTGCTATTAGAAATTGTTTTTCTCTCGGCCAACGATTGTGTTTTGGTTACTGGTATAATTATTGTTTGCTCCTTCCCTCAGTTTTGGACCAAGGCAATGAGATTTCAAGGACAAGACAGATGAAGGAAGCACTCTTTGAACAGAAAGTCAGACAGGACACTTATGAAGAGATCAAAAATCACCTTAAGTGGTAAGTGTTGAGCAATGATTTGTATCAAGTGACAGTGCAATGTTTTGAGTAATGGCGTTTTATACCTAAGGCACAATGAAACGTAATGAGTTTTAATGCCCTTCGAAAATTTGACTATTCTCTCCCCTCCGCGCGGCCTTGTATTTCAGAATGAAGTTTCTGTTAGCAATAAATCAATGTGACCAACCATGCTCTTTCCTCAGTGTGACCAGACAGTGGCAGAATCAGAGTGAACTGTGGGAGGAGCTGGGACACTGCTCCTTGCTGGCCACTGCTGCCAGTACCCCTCTTGCTCCAGGACAGAGCTGGGTGACGCAGGTGCCCCAAATCTCACCCCACTGTGAGCCCCCTGTGCCCTGGGCTGTGTGCCCCAAGGGCCTTATGGGGAGCCTGGCTCCTACACTCAAAGTAGAGCCCTTTTCACAGTTTTTTACCAGATCATACCAGGCGTATCCGTGTATACAGTTTCAGCGAAAGTAAACTTGAAACACTCTTGAATTGAGCTAAAAAAGAGACTCCTGGGAAAGGTCCTTGAGAGGCTGCCTCATCCATGCCCCTGCCTCCACGCTTCCCAGACAACAGAACTCGCCCTGAGCTCAGGGCCTTCCCAGGTGTCCCCCACCCTATCACCCTGCTGACACGAGGGTGTGCCCTTTGTTTCCCTCTGCGACAGTGTGGGTCTCTACTCAGGGTCTGGCCTCAAGTATGCCAAGTAACTCAAGGTCATTTAAAAAATACTCTTTTCCTGTTATAAAAAATGGACACGTTGTCATTGTAGAAAACCTGAAAAATATTTTTTTTATTTTTTAAATAAATATTTTAATTTTTTTTTGAAGTATAGAGAGGGGAAAAAACCACTATAGTGCAATGATCACTGTCACCACTGGTATATTTCCTTCCTTCTATGCTTTTTTGTAACATACTTGAAATCACATCCTAAATTCAATTTCGAATGCTGGATTGTTCACTTAATATTTTCTCCCTTTTTGTTGAAAGATTTTAAATCTGCAAGTAACACCCATATACGCTTGACGTAGTTTCCTCAGTTGTTAACTTTGTGCCACATGCACTTCCCCTCACTCTCTATGTGTACACACATTTGTGCACGCGTGCACAGATGCACACACGTCCTTTATTTTCCTGAACCATTTGAAGTAAGTTGACGATACCTTGAGGCCTAAAGACTGTCGCATGTAGCCTAAGAACAGCACGTGCTCCAGCGTTACCGTAACTACTTCTAAGAAATTTAACGTTGATACAATATGAAATAATCAGCCACGTTCAAATTTACCCAGGCGTCCCAATACTGCCCTTTTTACCTGGGCTTTTTGTCTGTGGAGAGGAGGGATCCAGGGTCCAATCAAGGATTATACAATTTGTGTTTGGTTTTCATGTGTCTTTAGTCTCCTTTAATCTAAACCAGCTCTCCAGACACCCCCTCCCCTTTCTAAATCCTAGCTACCTATTTATTTTGAACATGCACAAGGCTCCATGATAGACACATTACGTACCAGAGTTTTTTAAACTGGGATAATATTTACATAACATAAAATTCATCATTTTAACCATTTTAAAGTGTACAATGCAGAGGTTTTAGTATTTTCACAATGTTGTGTAACCATCATCACTACTTAGTTCTAGAACATTTGCATGACTCCAAAAAGAAACCCCATGCCCATTAAGCAGTCACTCCTCAGTTCCCTTTCCCCCCAGCCTCTGGCAACTGCTGATCTACTGTCTATCTCTATAGATTTGCCTACTATACACATTTCATATAAATGGAATCACACAATATAGGGCCTTTCTTAACTAACTTCTTTCATTCAACACACTTTTAAGTCTCTTCCACATCGTAGCATCTGTCAGTACTTCATTCCTTTTTACGGCGGAATAACATTCCATTGGGTGGATATAGTACGTTTTGTGTATTCATTCATCAGTTGACAGACATTTGGGTGGTTTCCACTTTTTGGCTATTATAAATAGTTCTGCTATGAACATTTAGTCACAAGTTTTTGTGGGATCATATCTTTTCGGTTCTTTTGGCTATATACCCAGGAGTGGAATTGCTGGGTCACGTGGTAACTCTATGTTTGACTTTTTGAGGAGTAGCCAAACTGTTTTCCACGGTGGCTGCACCATTTTACACTCCCATCATCAATGTACAAGGGTTCCAATTTCTCTACATCCTTGGCAATACCTGTTACTTTCCTTTGTTATTAGTATCATCATCCTCCTCATCATAGCCATCTTAGTAGGCGTGAAGTGCTGCATCACCATGGTTTTGATATGCATTTCCCAATGACTGATGATGTTGAGCATCAAGATTTTCTGTTCACAAATATTTTAGCGCATGTCACTAGAAGATAAGCTTCCTTTTGCAGAGCACTTTGTTCATCTTGGTTATGTTGTTGAAGTGTCTACGATGTCTCTCCCCATGGTGTCTCCTCTGATATCTCAGCCTCCCTTTTCAGTGGTGGAGTGTCGCTAAGACACTCCATCCTAAAGTTGATGATGGTATTCTGGTGGGTTCTGAAAGTTGGGTTTTTTCTCCCTAGGCAAGTGCACCTTGGTAAAGATCAAATGTCTTTTAAATTCAAAACAGACCTTACAGAAGAGCGGCAAAGAGTAAACACCAAATATAAGGTCAGAATTACTGCTAATTTGATATCATTTATTTCACCAAATATCTTGAATTCCTGTTATGTGCAAGATGCCGTGTCAAGAGGAAGAAAACTTCTAGTTTAGTTGGGGGGGAAGGAGGCTGATGACAAGTTAGTTGTTAACATAAATCAAGGCTGCTGTAAGTGTCACGAGAGCCCTCTACTAAGCATTGTGGGGATTCAGATCCAGAGAGGAGAGAGAGCTCATCTAATTGGAAAGCTTCCTGGAGGACATGGTACAATTTTGAAAAGTAGTAAAGAGGACAGAGAGGCATTCAGTTCAGGGAGGGAAAGGCTCAAATTCTGGCTGGAATTCTGAGCACGAGGTGCACCCGTCCCATGATCTGCAGAGCATGAAGGTCAGAGAGACCCACAGACAGTGACCAGGAGCCACCCCAGTGCCAGATCCACACCAAGTTCCAAGTCAGAGATGCTCAAAGGGGCTGAGCAGAAAGGGGAAAACTGAGGGAGGGGCCGTACCTTGGTCGCCAAGGCAGCACCTGTAAGTTCAGGGAGAGGGAGGGTGGACGCGGGACCTGTGGGACTGTACGAAACCCCTGGGCGCACCGTGGCGTGAGAGACATTGTTACACGCAGGACGGGTGCAGAGAACCCCGGGGACAGGTCCATAAGGACTGAAGCACACGACACACATGGGGCAGAGGAGAGAGGATCCAGCTTGGGCTTCGTGTCACAGGGGCTTGGACTTAATTGGTAGGATTTGTGGAACCATCACATATTTCTTAGTTTGCAGGGGCTGCAGTAACAAAGCACCACAGGCTGGGTGCCATAGGCAACAGAGATTTATTTCCTCACAGTTCTGGAGGCCGGAAGTCCAAGATGGAGGTGTTGGCACAGTGGCTTCCTTCTGAGGGACGTGAGGGAAGGATCCGTTCTCTTCTTAGCTTATAGGTGACCGTGTGCCTCCACATTGTCTCCCTTCTCTTTTTAGAAGGACACTAGTCACATCGGATTAGGGCCCCACCCAAATGACCTCATTTTAACTCAATTACCTTTTTAAAGACCGTATCTCCAAATACAGTCACATCCTGAGGCACCAGGGGTTAGGATTTCAACATATGGAGCTTGGAGGGACACAATTCAGCCATAACACGTAGATTTAAGCTGGGGGTGTGAGCTTCCCACACTCGGCGCTGCACACGCGGGCAGGGGTAGGAGGGGCTGGGGAACAACACTCTGTTGTCAGATATGAATGCATTTCTCATATGGAATACATTTTTCTTCCTATTTGGAGTCCAAATAAGATATTTGAATAAATTTGTCTTATTTTCTTTATTTTTCATAAGACAAGCAAAAGAATATACAATCATTACATTGGTAAATCGTAGCATTCAGGAAAAGCACACATTAGATTGGCATTTAACTGTAGTGTGATGTGTTCAGATTCTTTGCATGGGATTTTAAAAACAAAATATCAAGTATTTTCCTCAGCCCCACGAGGGAATGATTTTTTCTGTTTTCAAGATGAAGGTGATACAGACGTGGCAGAGCAGGTCAGTGTGCGAGTTAAGGCTGTAACTGCCAGCGTTTGGTTGACAGGCAGACCCAGCCGTTGATTCGTTTAGTGAACGCCCATTGTATGGAAGATTCTGTGCTAGTGAATAAGCCACGGTCTCTGCCCTCGAGAAGGTCACAGTCCAGAAGGGGCTGCAACATTAAGAGAGGATTTAAAGTGCTAAGGGCACGGATAGAGTTGAACTTGTAGATAAATGGGAGGTGAGGGGTAAGGAGAGCGAGAAGGTAGAGTGATGCCCAGGTTTGCAGCTTGGGTGCGTGGTGGTGGTTTTACGTGAAATCTCAGAGACCGAAGAAAAGCTGGCTTAAGGGGAAGATGAAAAGTTTAATTTGGGACATGTTACATCTGGGGTGACTGCGGTCATCCAGGTGGCGGCTGAAGGAACAGAGCTGGAGACAGAGACTTGGGAGTGTGCAGCATCGAGGTAGAGATTGAGAGCACGGAACAAGCGTGGTGACCTGGGGAACATGAATAGTGTGAGAAAGGCAGCAGCTCATGGCAGGAAATCTGGAGAACTTCTTACTTAAGGGGAGGGCAGCAGGACCACTAAGGAGACAGGAGAGGAACAGTCAGGGAGGTCAGGGGTCAGAGGTCCAGAGAACACAGAGGAAGCAGCCCGGGAGGGATCAGTCAAGTGCGAGGGCTCCAGGACAATAAGGCCTGAAAAGTACACCTTGGATTGGGTGGTTTGGAGGTCCTTGTGTGCCTCAGGGATAGCGATTCCAGTAGATTCGTGGAGGTAAAATGCCAAATTGTAGTGGCTTGAGGAATGTGTAGATGTGAGTCGATAGTTGAGAAGTTGAGATGAGTAATGACATGGACCATTGTGGGGCGAGGGGTCAAGGCAGGGGTTTTTAAGCTGCATGAACTTGAGCACATTATAGGCTGAGGGCAAAGAGCAATCACGGAGGAAAAGGTTGAAGAAGCTTGGGAAGAGGCCGTGGTCAGAGGAAAGATGGTGTCTGAACAGGAGGAAGGACTGGAGAAGCCGAGGAAGGACGGACTCGGGGTACACTCAGGTTTGCATGCAGAGAGGGGTCTGTAGAAGGCTGCGTGTGGCCTTGTCTTCCGGCTGATCCAGGAAGCAAGGCCAGCTGCAGAGACTGTGCTGAACAGGGACTGGAGAGGGGCCAGGGGTAGTGGTGAGCATTTGCACAGGTGAGTGAGGGGAGCTGGAAATGAGCCATCACATCCTTAGGATCACTCACCAGGACCCCGAGGCCCCAGCATAGTAGGAAAGCAAGTGTTGCAGGGACTTGACTGTGTGTCCAGGAGATTTTACTGGCTGCTGAATCCCGGCAGGCGGCCCAGTGGCAAGAAAAACCTGGAGGCCCAAGGCATATGGTAGAAAGCCAGAAAAAGAGAGCTGGATGGAGGATGTGGGGGAATCAGCGTTGTAGCTGGACAGCATGAACCCTCGAGGATAATGAGCTTTTACTCAGAGGAGACGGTCAATAATCCTAAATTCTGAGACGTTCGTTATAAATGAGTAGAGTCTTGATAAAGACATCAGAAATCTCCCTCCTCTTTCTTCTACTAACAACCTCTTTGCCAATCCCTCTTTAAATTGCCTGTTTTATTTTGCTTTTAGTGGGGAGCTGTGGGGTGTGGTCTGAGGCTCTCCCCATGGAATCTGTATTTAAACCTGAGGTCCACGGTCTCAAACTCAACTTCCTGATATGTGCAAATCAGAGCTAGACAGCTCCCCACCTCGGCGACAACAATAGAACTCTCTTACTTCTGAATAGGGTGTTAATGTGGTGATCAGAATAGATGTCTTTCAGTGAAGTCTCTAAAAATGATTGTGAACAATGTACCTAAGAGCCAAGCTAGTTTTAGAAGTCACCTAACAAACAAATATGAAAAACCGCAGGTAGACATAAGCTAACAAGTTTTTGCAGTGTGCATGGCCCCCTTTTCCATGGAGGCATGTGGGTATCGCCACTGACCCAGGCCCAGCCTGCCTTCCTGGGAGTGACCCGTGACCCCTGGGGAAGAGGAAAGAGCTCAGGGGCCATCGGGGAAGGGAGCAGCCTGGGGGACGCTTACTCCAGGGAAGAGACAGACCTGGTCCACCACCGGGAAAGGGGAGGAACCACGTGCCTTTGTTACAATCTGGATAATCAGCTCAGAGGGGCTTAAAACTTCACTGGGACATTAAGTTTCTTTTAAATGAAAGCTCTATACTCCCATGGTTACATGGTTTCCTGAAATCCTTTCTGTGAGTTTTAAATGCCTCAGAAATCGTTTCCAGAGACACTGTCCTCTAATTACAAAAAGAAGGTATTGGGTTTGTGCCTCTATAGAAAGTCCCTATGTTTAAACAGTAAGTGTGATCATAACGATCATTATAACCGACTTCCGTCACCACCACTCCCAACGGGAACTCCATGGGTAGGTTTGTCCAATTGCTTAATGGGTTTCTGCCAGTTTTAAAGAGAAATAAAGTTGGTACACTTGTATTCAATTTTGATGTTTTTGATGATTAAAAACCCAGCTGGATAGAGGAGATCCTGTTTTGGATGAGGAATTTCAGCGACTCAAGACAGAAGTTAACCACACACGGGTTGTTCGCAATCTGGAAGAAGTGGGTAACTTTCCTTTCCTTGAAATCTAATTATTGGGAGCTCTTTATATGCTTATTTTTAAAATGCTAAACAGTTTTATAGAAATCCTTTTACCAAGAGACATTTAGTAATTTTTAACGTGCTTACACTTGCAGAGTGTTTTTTCTTACGTATTGCGAGTAGAGCATCAAAACTCGTAATTAATGCTTCCCTTGAAATGAACGGCATTATATACTTTGGCTCCTCCTTTCCACCCCTCTACTTTCTCCTTCTGGATCTCTTTTTTTATTTCCCTTTGCTCTGCAAGCCCGTCTGCAGGTGCTCCTGGTGGGTCCCTGGGCCTCTCTTCCTTGCCCGGTCCCCTTGTGGGAAGGATACGAGACAGGAGGTCAGAAGCCAGAGTTCTGGTCCCAGCTCTACTACCGATTTGGGACCTAGGAGAAGCCCTCTTAGCCTTGAAGCCTCAGTGTCCTCAAACCTAGAATGGGGACAGTAGCCCCTCCATCTGAGTATCTCTGTCATATGATAGTTTCTGGTTAAAACCCCAATTTTTAATTTTAACAATGAAACAATTCTTCCTAATCTCCCCCACCTCCGTCATTCCCACTTTTCTTTTCTGGGTTTGCCACATCTGAATTATTTCTACCTCTTTTCTTCTCCCCCACATTTAGTCTGGCCACGAAGTCTTGCCGTAGCTCTTCCACAAACCCACACCCAAGCCCGGCCTTCGTGGCTCACCCTCAGCTAATCCAACAGCTTGTTTGTTCCTGTATCCGCCCCTCCTCCCTCTCCTCTCCAGCCCACTGCGTGGGCCAGCGTGAGATGAGTTCACTTCTGATGCCTTTTCCTTCATATCGTTTCCCTGTTCGAGAAGCTCCAGTGCCTGAGGCTGTGGCAGGCATCCTTTCCTCCGCATTCATTTACTGACCTACGCACACTGCACTCCATACGCAGGCCTGTGCTGGTGCTCGGTGCAGGCCCGACCAAAACAGTCCTCGTTCTCCGCGAGGATCCCACAGCCCACTGTTCTCGATTCTGGATGCCGTGCCAGCGCCCCCAGCGTGGCATTGGTTTCTGTGTGTCTTTATTCTTCTTCCTCAGGGTCACATGTGTTTCCTTGAGCTTCCCTAACCAGACTGTAAATCTCTTAAAACCCAAATCTTGTCTTCCACTTTTGACCCCCAACCCAAGAAGCATTCCCTATAATGCTCTGTACACTAGAAGTGCTTAATAAGTGTTCATTAAATGGCAGGACAAATAAATAATAACTTGATTTGAGATCAAACTCTAAAACATTTTTATTAAATGTTTATGCCAGGAGTTAAAATTTAAATCGAAGATGTGTCTATATTTTGTGTTCACAGAAAATCCAGGAATTTCATCCCAGTTTTGATCCACTCACGAATAATACTTGGGTCAACAGGTTCAGGGCGCAAAGACGGTTTCAACAAGCAGCACGCAAGGTAAGTCTCAGGACCAGACTGAAACCGCAATGTGTTTAGTCATCAGCACAGGGAAATTGAACGGTGAGTTTGTTATGACAGCTTTATTGAGATATAATTCACATGCCATAAAATTCACTCTTGGAAACTGGACGATTCAGTAGTTTTCAGTGTATTCACAGCAGCACTGTCTAACCTTAGACCATTTTTATCGCTGCACAAAGAACCCGCGTTCCCGCGAGCAGCCTCTCGCTCCCGCAGTCGCTGCACCGCGCGTCTGCTTCCTGCCTCCGTGGATTTGCCTCTTCTGCACATTTGGCAGAAATAGGATCACACACACACGGCCTTTCGTAGCTGGCTTCTTTCTCTTAATGTGTTTTCGAGGTATGGATGTCCCACATTTTGTTTATCCATCCTTGGAAACATTTGGGTTGTTGTCACTTTTTGGCTGTTATGAATAATGATACTGTGAACATTTGTGTACAATTTGTGCACATGCGTTTTCAATTCTCTTGGGTATATATATCTAGGAGTAGAATTGCCAGGTCATATGGTAACTCTAGAACAATTGGATGTTGATCAGTTATTTCTAGAAAGGACAATTGAGAATTCCTGTGGAATCCTGTCTCTAACATCCAGGCTTATGGCTTCCCCTTCACGGTGTCATCTCACTGCTGTGCCTTCTTGACCCTCACGCTGGTCTTCCACCCAGCACATTGCGAGCCTCCAGTGGCTTCCTGTGATCAAAATAAAATGACCTCTTAGCCTTGAATGCCAATAAAGGGTGGAAGGTGAGCCGCTGGTCTGGCTGCACCCACACCCCCTCCAGCTGCCTCCTGTTCTCTAGGTTGTCTCAGTCCTTGTCTTCTTCCAAACACACCAGCTCATTCCCTGCTACAAACCTGTGTTTCTGCCCCTTGCCCATCAACTGAGATGCCATTCCATCTCCATCTGTCAGTGACTGTCCTTTGAGCCAGCGCAGTCTGCCTTTCCTCCAAGAAACAGTCCTTGTAAGCTTCAGCACTTAGCGATCTCTGTGGTGCCTCTTGTATCATATGCTGCCTGTAGATCTCTTGTCCTTGCCACTAGAGTGGCTCCCTCGGTAGGCAGAGCCGCCCCTCAAGCAGGGGAGAGCAGTGGTAAAGACTTGGACTCTGGAGCCAGACTGCCCGCACTTAATTCTTGGTGCTACTTCTTAGGAGCTTTCTGATCTTGGACAAGTTATATAACCTCTGGGCCTCTGTTTCCCCATCTGTAACTGAGGATGACAGTAAGACCTGTCTCACAGGGTTGTCCCTGAGGATTAAATGTGTGAATATGTACAGGGGACTCCAAAGTTTATGGTAACAATGATCTTTCCAGCAGCGCTTTCAGCCGGGACTGCTGACGGTCCAGGCAGAGGCAGAGCTTGCTGCATCAATGACCTGCTCACCAACCTCCAAGGCCCCATGGAACCCGCATCCCTGCTGAAGCTCTGTCTTGGTGGGCTCTGTGTATATGCAGAACAGAGGTGCCGCAAGATGCTGACTGTGAGGAGAAAAGTGGTGCAAAGAGGCAGCACGAAGCTGTGCTCTGAGGGAAGAGAGCACAGCTGCCAACAACGGGCAAACAGCAGCAAGATACTGGCCGGGCTGGCTTCCCACTAATGGGACCACCCTGGACATTCTGGAGAAAACCCTCCAGCTTGAAAAAAGTACCGTCCGCAGCTACATGCTTCACTCTGAGTGATGGCTCAGTCTTGTGCTCACACTCCCCAGCAAGTACTGTCAGTTCGGTGTGCAAATATAGTCCCAGCCTGATGACTTCCAGCCATCTCCTCAGCTCAGCCACCCCCTCATCTCTCACCTGGACCACTGCAACAGATCTTCCTGCTTCCCGTCCCCACACAGCAGCCAGAGTAGTACCCCCAAAGCTTGAAGATGGTAATACCTCTCCCCTGGCGAAACCCTCCAAAGGCTTCACATTGCAGTTAGAATCAGACGCACAATTTTTATCAAGGCTACACAACCACATGGATTTCTCTCTGTCCCTTAAACCATCTCCTTGGTTTCTGAATCAGGATCTTTGTATTTGCTTGTTCCTCTGGCCAGAACTCTCTTCCCAAGATCATCGTCGTTGATCATCCTTCAAGTCTCAGATCAAATCTCACCTCCTCCGAGCGGCCTTCCCTCATCATCCCTGCCAGTCCGACCCCCTTCAGCCCCTCAGTCATGCCCTCATGCATTTACTGTCTTTTATTTTCTTCATGGTGTTCACCATGTTTATTTGGTCAAGTGTCTGTTGCCATCCCACCCCCACCCATACACACACACGGGAACATTGGCTCCCTCGGGCAGCACGTGGTCTGCCCCTCCTGTATCTCCAGGACCTTGCACAGAACTGGCCACACAGTAGCCACTTGATAATATTTGTTAACAAGAGAGTCCTTTACAGGATGGAAAGGAGTGTTAATCATGGCATGAAGGGTCCCCTCAGCCACAGCTCTGTGCACAGGGAGCGCTCACCTTCAGTAGCATCTGCTCGGAATGCAGAGCACAGTGGTGTACGCTGAGCACTGCCCAAAGTCCAGAGCCCTATTTCTACAGAATCGCCCCTTCAGTTTGTCCCTCAATTCTGCAGCTAACACAGCGGGAGCGTTACTATTCAGATGTACTGAAAAGAAAGAACGAAGAACTAGTCATTCTTTCCACTCTGGAAATAGAGAAAACCAGAGCTCATAAATCGGGTGGGACAAGGCCAAATGGCAACCTGGTCTTTTTTTGTATTCAGGCAGGTCAGTGTTACCCAGACCTTGACGTCCCCATGGCCTCAGCCTAGGGCAGCGTGCCACTCTCCCTGTGAATTCTGACTTAGAGTGGTGGCCTCAGCCCTTAGTTGTGGTTGGGGAAAGTGAGTTAAATTGAATGCCAAAATGAGCATGTACCAATTAATAATTTGAGATCATTATTCTTTCTAATTCCAGATCATGGTTCATCAACGACTACTCAGTATGTTGAGTGCTGTTCATGACATGGACAAAGGGACCATCCTCAGAAGGCTCACTAAAGGACAACAGTCAATAGCACCAGGTAAAGTACAGCTGTGAAGAATCGCAACGCCTTGACCAGTAAGTCCTCTGAGCACGAGGTTTCTTTATAATGAAGTTAGCTGTGTAGAAATAAAATATTTTCATGAATCAAATGCATTAGTTTTTTTTATGGGTACTGTAACAGATCACCCCAAACATAATGGCTTAAAACAACACGGATTTACTATCTTACAGTTCTGGAGGTCGGAAGTCTCAAGTCAAGGTGTCAGCAGGGCTGCTTCCTTCTGGAGGCTCCAGGGGAGAGTCTGTTCCTGGCCTTTTCCAGCTTCTGGAGGCCGCCTGCCTTCCTTGGCTTGTGGCCCCTTCCTCGCATCACTCTGACCTCTTGCTTCAGTCGTCACGTCTCCTTCTCTGATGCTGACCCTCCTGTCTCCCTCTTCTGTGGACCCTGTGATGACCCTGGGCCCACCTGGATTCCCTGGGACACTCTCCCCATCTCAAGACCGTTAACTTAATCACATCTGCAAAGTCCCTTTTACCATGTGAGGTGACGTAGTTACAGGTTCTGGGGAACAGAATGGGGACACCTTGGAGGGGCCATTATTCAACCCACCAGTGACAAATCAGACCTCCATGGCAGCTTTGGGTGAAATACCTGCCCAACTGGTAGTAGGCAGGGTCAACCGACCTGACCAAGTTGTAACCTCATTGAAGGGTGGCGGTGGTTCAACCTCCAGTTTTGTGCCCTCTGTTCTTTCTTGTCACCCGAGAGAATAAGATAGTCATCGTTTATACTGTCAATTGGCTGCATCTTGTCTCAATCTAGCATTTGCACATAAAGTTTTTTATATTGTATGATCTTTGCTACTTAAAGAACTTCCCATCCTCTGATCCCCAGGGTGGCCGGGGCTGACACCCACTCTCAGTAGATTCTGGGAGCCCAAAAGCCATGTCCCGTATTCTCCATCGGTGGCTCGTGTGCAGATCCACAGGCAGGCCCTGATCCTCTGGCACTCTTCCTCCCCTCCCGAGCCTGAGCCCCTGAGCCTGGCTCCACTTCCCTGCCCCCAGGAGCAGCCCCTCTCCTCCTCTTCCTCCAGGACCCAGAGGGGTACTTTGTTTTTCATAGCACTGTGTTGATTTTTAATTTTTTTTTTACTTAGTCCAGTGCTGTTTATTAAGTCCATCATCAGAGGCAAGAAAAGACTTCCATTCATTGCCAAGGGGGTGGGCTGAGCTCCACCAGGGGGGGGGGGGGCGGGTGGGGGTGCTCGGAGCCCCGCAGAGCACAGGCAGTGGGCGGGCCCTTCAGTCCGGTCACACCAGCAGGACCCCATCCCTCCTCCACGGGTAGTGCCCCAAACCAGGGCCGGGGAGCAAGACCAGACAGCCCCAAGGGAAGGAGGGGCCCGGGGGCCTCAGGCTCAGGCCCTCGGTCCCCAGCAGCACCCCCTCCCCTCTGCTTCCTCTCCTTTAAGATCCAGTGGGTATTTTGTTTTTCATAACGTTTTATTGCATTTTAATTATTCTTTTTTCCCTCCTTTATTATTTCTGTCTCTGGTATTCAAGTTTCTAATAAAGAAACTCTTTTAAAAAAATGCTGTAACATTTACCTGTGAAGTATGTATGGATACCTGGAAAATGTCTTCAATATGCTTCTTTAATTTAATCTTTTTCTTTGCTGACGAGGACAGGGAATATTCATCAGAGATACTTTCATTTGGAATTATTGTTTTTTAGAAGTAAAAGTAAAATAAAATTTTAAAAAATTGGAGAGGGTGTTGAGGTAAAGAACAAAAGAGAAACTAAAAATGGGTCTAATACATACATCCAACGATATTCTTTTGGAAATGCTGTGTGGCAAGTACCCACTAATTCAATACGCAACCACAGACGGTGGTTTCACAGAGAAATGCCTTAAGAACGCCCCAAAAGTGCTGTTTGTTTCACCCGTAGACAAGAGTCCCTCCAGATTTCTGCCGCTGATCGGTCACGACGATTATTCCAGGCGGTTTTCGGTGTCGCCCAGGGAAGTCCTGCCCTTCGCCTTCCCGTCCCACAGTGCTCCTCAGGACTCCAACGAGTTGGTGGGTGCTGCGAGGCTGGGGGTGGGGCCCGGGCATGATCGGATGGTTGTGAGGCAGAGATAGTTGTTGGGCTCAGTCCCTTCACCTCCTCCTCAGAGGCTCCCAAGGGAGACCTGTGCCCAGGGAATTGTGACCAATGGGAAACCAGATATCAGCTACTGTCACCTGCCTGGCACCTGATACACCTGTGCAGAGCTCCTGGGTAAACTGGGCTGGGTCCTTCCTGGCCTGGAACCCAGCAAGAGCCCTGAGCCCCACCTGACTGCCTGGGAACCAGGCCTCACAGCAGACGGGCAGACAGAGAAACAAGACGGCCTGGCCTGGCCCCAGGAGACAGGCCCTGCTCAGCTGATGGAGAGGCCAGAGAAGGGCAGCCCCCAGGTCCATGACCTGACCTAGGAATGAGGGAACATGGCCCCAGAATCTCACAATCTAACCCATCAGACTCAGAATTCCTCCTCTCTCTCTCCCTCTCTCTCTTTCTCTCTCTCTGTGTCTCTCAGTGGCAAGAGGCGTGACAGTTCATCCCTCTTGCCCCATGGGGCACTAATGCATTATAGGAAATGCAGTAGCTAACCTTACACTGCATTTTCCATGAGTCGGGCAGTGTCTTAATGCTTCAGTTGTATCAGTTGACTTCCTCTTCAGTAAATCTACGTGATAAGATTATCAGCTACAGATGAGGAGGAACCTGAGGCATAAGGTCACATAGCCAGTAATAAAATGTTGCCCAAGTTAAGTAGTTAGCAATAAAAAGTGTGTTTAAATTGATACTGAAAGTACATATACAACATAATTCTTTTAGTTTCAAAGAATAAACTTGCCATTCGCATCCTATCGGGTGCGTTAAGCATTGCAGGTTAATCCTCTCAAGGGTTACAGAACTGACTTTAGAAATTCCATGTGTTTTTTGCATTAGATAATTAAACAACTTAAAAGATCAGAATATTTAGCTCCTAGGAAAAAATAAATCTGTGATTTTTAAGCAATAATAAATATCTGGCAGTCAATAATTAGCGGAGTGGACAGGATGGAGGGATGAAGAGAGAGCATCACTGTGCTGGGGGCCCAGCTCCTTGTTTTGGTATAGTTCAAAGCTTACACATTTCACTTGATATTTTAGTTAGTTCTGTAAAGATTTCTCTGTTGCTCAGGGTTGATGAAAAACAGAATTCTCAGCATTCTTGTCTATAAAGAATTTTTTAGTCCCATAAATACTATATTTCATCGATTCTAAGATCACTTTTTTCATATTTAGCATCTTTGAAATTGAGAGATGTCTTATAATTGATGGCATGTTAGCATTGTATCCTACTAATTTAATGATGGTGTCTTAGATTAGGTGAAATACCGTATTTATTGAATGCCCATAAAATGTCAGGCGCTGGTCCAGGTGCTCCGGTGTCCAAGCAGATTAGCATGCAGGAGGGTCATTAGGTAGTGCTTTGGGATGGGACCTGTGGAGGGGACGTGGTGGGGGCAGGAGTGCACAGAGCGACGCAGGGCGGCAATCCTGACAAAGGCCTCGCTGAACTCCTGAGGGGTTCCAAAGCTGGGACAGTGAGAGGACCTGGCCTTTACACCTTCGCTTCAACCTGTCACTGGAGACGGGCTGCCCAGGAGGGGCACGTGATGAGTGAGGCGGCTCCCTTCAGCCAAGTCAACTCCTGGGGAGGGCTGACCCCTGGGAGCTGTTCTACCAACGGGACTCCTAGCAGCTGGGGCACTAAATCCTTGAAGCCCGAAGGGGACTCTGGGTGGCATGTTGCAGTGTCCACAACAGTAGAAAATAAAAAAGAAGAATCACGTTCACTAAGAGACGAGGAGGAGGGGTGGCCACGCTGCCTCCAGGCCCCACACATCAAGAAGCACCTGTGGTCGTGGGAAGGGGCACTTTGAGAACAGAGCTGTTCATTTAATATTGGAAATGTATGAAAATAGAAGCATGGGCGCTTTTGCTCAATGTTGATTATGTGTCAATTTTTGGAATTCTCACATTTTAGGCTCCCGATGGCCTTGGCCCAGTCCCAATCAAATCTTCAGAAATTCCAATCAAGCAGAGTTATTCCTTCCTCAAGCTGCAGGTCAGAACTGTCATATGGTATTAGTTAATTGGGTTTCTTATAAAGTGAACAAAATATTCTTGATCTGAACTGCATTATTTTATTAGTTTTGTTCCATTACAGATCATACTGTGTGGAATACTGTGTGTATTTTTCTGCTGTTATTTTACGGTATGTGTGAGGTATAACAGATTCTTTTTTCCCAACGTGGCTTATGGAAACCAGGGTCTTTATTCTGTGATTATACCCTTTATTATGCATACATGAAGCTATCTGAACTTCACATCTTAGAAACTTTAAGAAAAACACAAGATAGTGAACAAAAGTCAGCCTTTCTTGAGGTGTGTGACCACTTCTGCTCTTGAGAATATAAACACTTTAAATGGACAAACTAGTGTTTGGTGTATGTCTGCAGTTAAGCCATATGCTGTGGGAGGGTAATTGTGAAGGCTCGTGTGTGCTGGGACCCAGAACAGGGCTCAGGACTTGCACTAAAGTCCCTCCAGTGCTGGTCCAAAGTGGTAACTGCCACGATGTGATGGTTACAACATGGCGCTTATTTCCTTTTACTGTCAGGCAGCTCAGAAACGCTGTTGAGAAGTAGATCCCCCTAAACGGTGACAGGCTTTTAAGGACATGCAGTCAGCCGTCTCCTTTCGCCCTCAGGTTCCTGAGCTGTACAAAATCAAGGGGTATCAGCCATTCTGTGTCCAGAAGTCTTCCACAAGTTACAGACCTCAAAAGCTTGCTCGAGCCCTGAAGCAAGGAGCTGAGGTAACACAGCCCCGCCTTCTAGAGTCATGCCCACCTTTCCCCTCTTGTCCTGGCATCAAAACTAACACACCGCTCTCGGTCCTGCGCAGGATGAAGCCACCACCATCATAGCCCTGCCGAGCCAGGAGGCCGCACCTCAGCTGGCCGGCAAGACCTCGGTCCTGAGCATGAAACCCCCAGAGGCCTTAGCCAGCTCTCCAGACTACGACCCGCTTTATATTTTTGTAAGTGACAATCGGCAGAGGGCTTGTGTTCCACGTTCCTTGACTTCAGCAGTTACTTTGTAAGAAAACAGAAGCATTATTTGGGAATACTTTTCTCTCTTTGGAATTTCAAATGTTAAACAATATGTCACCCCTTTGAAATTACTTGCCAGCACTTATTATTTGGAGAATATCAGTGTTTCTATCTTTTAAAAATGCCAGCATTTATTTTTATTACAGTAGCTTTATGATCTTTCTAATTATGTATAATATTTAAGTATATGTAGTGAATATGAATATCTATGAATATATGTGTGTACACACACACACACACACACACAGAAAGTTTAAAAAAAAGTAGAAAGGGAAAAGAAAACACAACAGAAAAAGAAACTAAAATCACCCGAACTCCGTTCCCCGCAGCTTTGCCGATTCCTCAGTCCATCCCTGGGTGGCATGTCCCTTCCACGTTTGCCCCTCTGCCGCCCACCTTTCCTCTGTTCTGGTTCGTTCCTGCTCCTGCGCTTGGCTAGCCTCGCTGAAGCACACCCTGACCAGGCCCCCGTCCTGCTCAGCGCTCCTCACTGACTCTCCATTTCCTACAGATTAAGTCCCAGCTCCTGACTGCGAGGCCAGCAATAAACACCACGTTCTCCCTGCGCCCCGGCCACACTCTGTGCGCTCCCCTCCCGGCACCCTGCCTTCCCTTACGCTGACCTACCCTCATGGATCCCCTTGTCTACCCTTCTATTTCCACCTACTCAAATCCTAAATGACTGCAAGCCAGACTGGACCTCTGATGAGGTTCTATTAATAATGGAGTCATCGGTGAAATGCCACAGTAGTTGCCCAAGTCATGGTCTGTTTTTGTTTTGTTTTGTTTTCCTTTTTTTTTTTTTTTTGAGGAAGATTAGCCCTGAGCTAACATCCACTGCCTTTTTGCTGAGGAAGGTGGGCCCTGAGCTAACACCCATGGCCATCTTCCCCTATTTTATATGTGGGACCCCTGCCACAGCATGGCTTGACAAGCAGTGCATAGGCCCACACCCAGGATCCGAACCAGTGAACCCCAGGCCTCCGAAGCAGAGCATGTGAACTTAACTGCTGCACCACCAGGCCAGCCCCTGGTCTGCTTTTCTAAGGGCAAACACACGCATGCACACAGAATTAAGGACCTTACATGCTACTGGAGAAAGTCTCCATTGTGAGGCTCTCCAGATGAGAATCTGGATCTCTAAGGTGGGCAGAGATGCTGCTAGTCACACCCAGGGGGGCTCAGCCAGTTCGCGAAGAGCTGGGACAGACACCTGCCTGTTTCCTGGCTGTTGGCCTGGGGCTCTTCCTCTGCCCTCTGCTGCTTTCCTACAGACAGCTGCGCTGTGTGCGTCTTGGCCACGAGGGGGCATTTTCTCTTAGTCTCATGGCATTTTCTCATAGGCTCATTGGTTGAGAGGAGTGTTCCCAGAGACAGAGAATTTTAGAGCCGGGACCACCTCACAGGACATTTAACTCAGTGATTTTCAAATTTCATTTAGCCCAGAACCCTCTCATCCACCAAAATTTTACATAGAAAGGCAATACATAAAATAAAGTCCTAGTTGCTCTCTCCACCCCTCCACTTCCCTCAGGGTGTCCCCTGAGGAGGATGACCCTGCAAAACCCAAGGTTCCCCACAGCAAGGTTTGAGAACCACTCTCCAGTCTCCTGTCCCCCAGACCCACCCACTCTCACTCCCTTACCATTTTAAACGTGAGAAAACTGGTGTGGAGAAGTTAAGGGAATGTTCCATAGTCACGCTCATACTTCCTTGGAAAATATCAGTAGTTATTAATTGATTAATTCCACAAATACTCAGGGCGCACCTGCTCTGTATAGGACAGGAACCTAAGGTCGGGGCAGTTCATCGAAGGGACACAACAATCCTAAATGCTTACCCATCTAACACTGGAGCCTCAAAATACCTGAAACAAAAACAGATCGAACTGCAAAGGAAAAATAGACAACTCCCCAGTTATAGTTGGTGATTTCAACACCCCTCTCTCAATAATTGGTAGAAGAAGTAAACAGAAAATCAGTAAGGACATAACGGACAAATACCACTCCGGATCGACTTGACCTAACTGACGCTGCAAGAACGCACTACCCTCAAACAGCAGACTACAGATTCTCTGCAGATGTGCGCAGAAGGTTTGCCAAGATAGACCAAATTTTGGTTCCTAAAACAAGGCTCAATAAAATTGAAAAGATTCAAATCATATAAAGTATTTTTTCTGACTTTGATGGAATTAAATCAGAAATGGATAGCATAATACTATCTAGAAAATCCCCCCAAAATTTCGAAGCTAAATTATATACTTTAAGATAGCCTACAGGGACAAACCCCGCGGCCTAGTGGTTGAGTTCAGCGTGCTCTGCTTCAGTGGCCCAGTTTCATGGGTTTGGATCCAGGGCACGGACCTGTATCACTCATCAGCCATGCTTTGGTGGCGAACCACACACAAAATAGAGGAAGACTGGCCCAAATGTCAGGTCAGGGCTAATCTTCCTCAAGCGAAAAAAAGCCCATAGTCCAAAGAAGAAATCAAAACAGAAATTAGAAAGTATTTTTAACTGAGCGAAAATGAAAGCACAACACAAAAATTTTGGGGGGAATTAAGACATTAGAGGATAGGTCTCACATTAGTGCCCTCACTAACCCTTTAAGAAACTCAGAAAAAGGAGCAGACGAAACCCAAATTAAGCAAAGAGAAATAGTAACGATCATACTGAAAATCAATAAAGTTGAAAACAGAAAAACAATAGAGAAAAACTGGTTCTTTGAATATCGATAAAAGGGATAAACCTAAATGATCAGGAAAAAAAGGTGAAAGACATAAATTACCAATATCAGGAATGAGAGAGGTGACATCCTTACATATTCTACAGATATTAAAAAGGTAATAAATTGGTATTATGAAAAATTTTATGCCAATAAGTTCAACAACTTAAGTTAAATGGCCAAATTCCTTAAAAGGTACAAACTATTAAATCTTAGTCAAAAAGAGATAGATAACTCTACTAGTTCTATCTCTATTAAAGAATTTGAATTGGTGGTTAAAAACCTTCCCACAAAGAAAACTCCAGACCCAGATGCCTTCACTGAAGAATTCTCTCAAACATGTAGTACAAAATCCACGAAAATAATAATACCAAATCCATAAGAAATCTTCCAGAAAATGGAAGAGGAGGGATTACTTTCCAACTCACTCTAGAAGCCAGTCTTACTCTGAAACCAAAGCCAGACAGAGACATTACAGGAAAAGAAAAGGATAGACCAATATCCTTCATGAACATAGATGGAAGAAAAAAATCAAAATTTTAACAAATCAAATTCATCATAATATAAAAGGGGTAATGTATCATGAGCAAATAGGGGCTTATGCCAGGAATACAAGATTAATTTAACATTCCAAACTCAAGGTAATTCACCATATTAACAGACTAAAAAAGAAAAACAATATGATCATCTCGACAAATGCAGAAAAATTATCTGACAGCACTCCTGATAAGTACTCTCAGCAAGTAAGGGACAGAAGGGAACTTTCTCAACCTGATAAAGGGCATCTATTACAAACCTGGAGCTGACATCATACTGAATGGTAAATGACTGAATGCTTCTCCTGTAAGGTCAGGAATAAGGCAAAGATCTCTACTCTTACTAATTCTATTCAAGATTGTAACTATCGCCATTGCAACAAGGCAAGGGAAAGAAAGAAAAAGCATCTACATTTGAAAGGAAAAAGTAAAACTGCCTTTATTCACAAACGAAACTGTTATCTATGTAGAAGATACAATGAATCTACCCAAAAATCTACTAAAACTAATAAGTGAATTTACCAAGATTGCAGGAAACAGGATCAATATACAAAAATCAGCTATATTTCTAAATACTAGCAACAATCAAAAATTGAAATTTTAAAAAGCCATCTCACTTAACAATTGCATCAAAAAATATGAAACAGGGATAAATCTGACAAAAATATATGACTGATACACAGAAAATTATAAAACATTGCTGAGAGAAATCAAAGAAGACCTAAATAAATGGAGAAATATACCATGTGGGTGGATCGGGAGATTTAACATTGTTAAGATGCCAGTTCTTTCCAAACTAATCTAAAAATTCAACACAATCCCAATCAAACGCTAGCAGGCTTTTCTGGTAGAAATTGACAGATTTATTCAAAAAGTTATATGGAATGCAAATATATCCAAAACAACTTTGAAGAATAAAGTCAAAGGATTTACACTACCTAACTTTAAAGCTTATTTGAAAGCTATAGTGCTCCAGACAGTATGGTATTGGCATAAAAAGAGACAAACAGATCAGTGAAACAGAATAAGGAATCCAGAAATATATGCATTCATACATATATGGTCAACTGATATTTGACAAAGGTCAAAGACAATTCATTGGGGAAAAGACAGTCTTTTCAACAAATAGTGCTGGAACATTTGGATATCCATTTACCAAAAATAAAAATAACTAGAAATAAAAGAACTTCAATCTGTACCTCATGCCATTTACAAAAATTAACACAAAATGGATCATAGACCTAAATATAAAACCTAAACTGGAAAACACATAGGAGAATGTCTTTGTGACGTTGGGTAAGACAAAGATTTCTTAGATACAACATCAAAGCCACAATCCATAAGTGAAAAAAAATGGATTAATTGGACTTTGTCCAAATTAAGAATTTCTGCCTTTCTAAAGACATTGTTAAGAAAATGAAAAGATAAATCACAGACTTGGATAAACTATTTGAAAATCACGTATCTGATAAAAGACTTGTACCTAAAATGTATAAAGAACACTCAAAACTCAATAGTAAGAAAACAAACAACCCAATTTTAAAATGGGCAAAAGATTTGAACAGACATCTCATCAAAGGATGGCAAATACAACATGAAAAGATGCTCAAAATAATGCATCAGTAGCAAAATGTAAATTAAAACCATAATAGGATACCTCTGTCAGAATATCTAAAATTAAAAAGACTGCTGGTGAGAATGTAAAGTGGTACAATTACTTTAGAAAAAAGTTTGACAGTTTCTTACAAACTAAAAAGTTAGTAGTAAACATAGACCTACCATATGATCCAGCCATTCTGCCCCTAGGTATTTACCCAAGATAAATGGAAGCGTAAGACTTGTGCAGGAATATTCACAGCAGCTTCATATGTTCCCCAAACTGGAAAGAAGTGTCCATCAACAGGTTGACAGACAAATTGTGGTATTACCGTACAATGGAATATTCTTCAGTAACAGAAAGGAGTGAACTCTTGATACATATAATAACATGGATGATTCTCAGAATAGTTATGCTGGGTAAAGAAATCAGACCAAAAAATATACATACTATGTGATTCCATTTATTTAAAAGTCTAGAACATCTAAAGTAACCTGTACAGACGGAAAGCAGATTATGTCCACCTGGGGCTTGGGTGGGTGGATGGTATGGAGAGCTGGCGGGATCACCCAGGGGCAAGAGGAAACTTTGGGGAGTGATGAAGATGTTCGTTATTTTTATGGCAGTAATGGTTTTGCAGATGTAACATATGTCAAACATACCAAATTATATACTTTTAATATGTCCAATTTATTGTATATCAATTATATATCAATATAGCTATAAAAGAAAGAATTTGAAACCCTAAGAAAAGAAACAAAAGTAAAAGGAAAGATGTCACCGTTACAATTGGTAAAGTGTTATAGTGAAGTCTTGGATGATATCTGCGCATTAAGCTCAGAGGAGAGAGGGTGAAGGGCTCTGGGAAAGAGGTGTCAAAGGAAGGGTGTGCTCCATGCATGAACAGTGCAGTGGGAAGGATGGAGACACCCGAGGATCTTATAAAGGCACGTCATTCAAGCAAAAAAAGGACATTATAAACTCCAGGAGGAAAAATCAACTAAAAATCAGTCTGTGTTCCAAATAGGAAAACAAATTAAAATTTGGCATGCTTTTTAAGAGTTGGAAAATTTTTAAATATAGAACCCATTTTGGGGTTCTTGATACTAGAACTGTCCTCTCTCAGTGACCCACAGACCATGATATTGAATCTTCACAAAAAAACTATAGTACGAGCCTTTTCTTTGCCTGGCAGAGAAACATATCTATACCATTAAGACAAAATAAATGCCATTTACTAGTTTTCAGCTTTTAGAGACAGCTTATGAACAAAGCATGAAGGTCTTGGTGTGGTTCCAGAATGCAAATGTCAATCATCTCAATAATATAAAAGTAAATTGTGGAAGAGAGGAGGAAAGGTACAAGAAAGTGTAGGAATGCTAATGCTTTCATTTTACCTGAGGAGGAGTTGAAATACTCAACTAAAGACGAGGAAACAAGAAATAGGAGTATAAATGCATCATTTCAGGTCACAAAGATAACCAACAGCAGGACTAAAAATTATAATGTAATTTTCAAAATTGGGAGGAAGACGTTTGGAAGGAGCAGTTGTGTACAGGAGCAAAATCCTTATCTTGCTTAGTAAAGCGTCAACTGGCTTTATCTGAGGTTGATAATTGAGAGAGGAAAAATAAGCATAATGTTTAGAGTTAGAATAGTCACCATCACAGACACAAAACCCAGAAATAATGGGAAAAAACAGCCTCTGGCTGGGCCTGGGGATAGGAAGGGCCTGCAGGAGCCTTGTTGCTTTCGTCACTAATCCTTCCAGCGTGGGTGAGTTGCTACTGTATGCATGCATTAGTTTGAGGAAAATTCAGATCAAAATAATCATGGGGTGACCACTCAGACCACTTACTCTGGTAGCGATGGCCACCCAGGGGGGTCTGAAGTATGACAACTCTTTGAGACAGTGATATTACCATTTCCAAAAAGATGTCATTCATTACACTTGGCCCAAGGCAGATCAAGACAGTTGGCCACACAGCAAGGTCACCCAGCCTCCATCAAGCAGAGTAGGAGGCACTCCTGGAGGGCACAGGCTCGTTCCCCTCCCTGGTGTGGTGCACCTTGCCCCATCACCAGCCCCATAGGGCGTGGCCAGCCCCCTCCCCTCACACTGCCTCCCAGTCACACCATGACTAGGCCCAGCTGGGGTCTCTGTCACTCCTGCCGCAGTTCCCTCTGGGATCCCTTCCCAGATGCTGTGCTGATTGGCCTTTTGTCACCACAAGGATGACTCTTGGTGACGGCGGTCAGCAGTTTTCAGATTCCTACACTCCAGTTGCTCCCTTTACCCAGGAAGTGGAGCCGGGTTCCTTTTTCCCTTCTTCAGTCCTGCCTGTCTCCCCACTTCCTGGCTGGGGGCCTAGGCTCTCCTCGCTCTACTTCTGGATGTGTTGTGACTACGACAGAGGATCTGGTGGGCCTGGTGGGGCAGAGGTGGTGCTCGCTCTGCTTCTGTCCTTTGGTTCTCCTTCCATAAGAGCTTACTTAAGGGGACACGCACGGGAACAGGAGCTGTCCCCACTTCCCCCCCACCACCCTCCTTGCTGTCCTTCCTCTCCACCCACCTGCCTCGGTATCCTCAGGCCTCCCCTGCTTTGGCTCACCTGGGGCCCACCTTTCACCTTGCTCCCTTCCAACCCTCTAGCCCCTGTCTGGGTAAAGGGTCTTCTGTCAAGCTTCAGGGGGTGGAACCCAATGTTTACATTCTCTCCGTCTCTGTTCCCACCCCATGCAGCGCTTGAGGAGCAGCAAAGAATCTACTGTTGTAAAAAAAAAAAAAAATATATATATATATATATGTATATATATATACATACATATATACACACATATATGTACCCTTACCTTCCCTCACCTGCAGGTGCTCATCGAGGTGTCTCTTTCTGCATGACTGTGGGCGCTGCAGACCCCTCAGTGGCCATCGTTGCCTCTCTGCCCTTGTCCTTCCTCTACATCCATGAGTTCAGGCAAGAGCCCTCCCCTGTCTTTCTCCCAGGCCCTAACTCAGTCAGCCTCTCTGCTCTCAGAGCTCACGGTCTCCCCAGCCTTCCTGACTGGAGCACACGGAATACCTACACCACACCTGGGCTCTCCCAGCTCTTGCGCCTGGGTGCTGTAATGCTCCTTGGTCAAGCTGCATTTCCTTTAAATTGCAGGGGACATTTGTTTCTTGGCAGTGAGACTGGGTTTCCATAAGCCGTGTGGAGTTTTATTGTTTTTTAAAAAAGTTTTTTAAAAACATACAAACAAAAAGAACAAAATTTCTACTTAATGGTTCTTAAGCATCTGAAATTAAACAACTGCGAGGGCAAAAGCTATGTTGTCATTTGGAACAAGAATAGGGTTTTTGTCGGACAAGCCCAGGAAGGAACATTAAAAGGCTCTATATTTTCGTATTTTCATATAATTGCCCTGTGTCTCCATTACCTCTGCTGGAAAATTAGTGAAAAACAGGCTCTCCCTTAACATCAGATCCGACATCCAAATGGAGCCTTCTTGAAGGAAAAACATGATCAAAACAATGTGAAATGTTGACGTTTCCTGAGATATCCAACGTCACCCTCTTGTCCTCCATTTAGTTTTTAAGAAGCTATTTTTGTTTTCAAAACCAGAAGCTTATTTGATTTTTAAAACCAGTTTGCTTATTTAATAAATCCCCTAATTCATCATATTTAGAAACAAATTCTTTAGGCCATTTTAAGCTGTGATTTCAGTTGTCCTTGTTTCCACGTGAGTTTAATAAACCCATGTAGTATGTCATGAAGCTCAAACCAGAAAAGGGACATTTATGAATGGCTGTGACTGCTGCCAATTGAAGACCCCTCTGCTCCCCTGCTTCTCTTTCCCAGACGAGCCGACATGGAATCAGAGTGTTGGTGCTAGTGCCGAGAGCTGTAGCTGACGCCTGTCCTATGCCTGGCTTAGAAACTGGTCAACAGAAGAGAATCTTTTTTCCTCTCTGTCTTCTACAGAATCCCAGTCCAGGAGTATTTGCTGTAAAGCACCCTCTGACCTACGCAGAAACCTTGATAGATTACCACCTGTGTTCTCACCCCAAGTACAAGGTCACCAAGGAGTCCCACGATGGGTCCAGCATTCCTCTCACCCAAAAGCAGTTTCTCCATCACACGGTAACGCCATCACCAGGCTCGCTGGCAGGGCTGGCCCTGGGCTGCAGGGAAGGTCAGGGGACAAGGATGGAGGGTGACAGTTGGAATTGAGAAAGACGGTTTGCAGCCACAGCTGCAGAACAGGAATGGTAACTATGGCGGCTGTGTACACTCTACAGGGGTCCGGGTGGGAGACGCAGCATCACTCTTGTCCTGCCCATACCCACCTCTCAGCCTGCACGTTGCCCTTTCCTCAACATTCTCACTCTTTTTCCCTTGAAGGCTACGCCTAATATTCATTTTATCTGTATTTCATCCATGTAAAAACAGTCACATGGCGGGCATAACCCCATGGTCTCACTTCCTCTTTCTTTGGCCCCAACCTTTATAGACATAGCAGAATGGACAAGGTGGCGATATGACAAATGCACAGGAAGGAGGAGGCTCCAAAGAATTCCTTCTCCCCCTACATCACCAAACTGACCTGAATAGCCAGCGCCATTTCTTGGCAGTTGCCCTCAGGCCCTTCAAATTCAATAAGTCCCTAACTCAGATCATTATCTCCACCCACCTCTGCCAACCACACCTCAAACTGCCTCCTCTTCCTGTATTACCTCCTTGCCTTTTTGTTCTGTGACTTGTGCAATGACCATGACCTACGTGATCCTTGAGCCTTCCTCTCCCTCATTCCCCATATTTGACCATCACTGGATTCCCCCAGTCTGCCTCGAACAGCCTGTGATGCTCCCTCTACTCCACTCCATGGCCCCCCACCATGCAGTCAGCCCTCCCTAGAAATCTTCCTTCAACATAAATCTGATCATGTTGTTTTCTAGGTTGAAAGCCCTCAGCGGTCCCTGCTTTCCATAGGAGCATCTGCAAGCTCATTAGCTTGGTCACCAAGGCCCTTCGTGACCAAGCTCCCTCTCCTGCCTCATTTCCCATCAGTCCCCATTACACCCCCTGCACTCAGCTTTGGGAGCTGGCATCTCACGATAGCACCCTCCTTGCATCTCCATGCATTCGCACGTGCTTCCCCTGCCTGGAATGCCATTTGATGAAGGTCCCATCCTCTTTGAATGTTGCATTAGCATCCCATTCATAATAATCGAAACAGATTGTAAGGCCAAATCTGCCCTCCATCCCCAGGACATGTTGCTTATGTGCCTAATGAACAGGGGGAAGAAAAACTCTCCTTTGTCCCCACTTTAACTCCAGGTTGCATTGTTTAGTGCCCTTTGCTGGTGCGGTTGTCTTTTAGCATCAGAAAAATTGAATCAAACTTACTGCAATGATACATTTTGGAGCTAAAATTTTAGGACAGGATAGTCACAGTTGAATGAAATGGAAGTCCTTCCTGGACTTCACCTCACCAGACGGCTCCTTTACATGTAGCACCCTGTGCCGGCTTTCATTACAGGACATAATTCCTGGAATAATGCACTGGAAGAGGTTCCAGCCCCTGGTTTTCTCATCCCTGCCTGAAACCTCTAAGGTAGAGACCACACAAAGGTAAGCCACCGCTCATTGTTTATCTCACAGGAGTACGTTTGCCGCACGGACTAAAGAGGCTGTGATCCCAACAAGGTAAATGCCAACAATAGGTCAAATTATACTTTTAGTGCATGAGGGAAGTTTGCTAGTCAGAGAAATATGATGATGTATAACTGATTTTCATATTTTGAATATATCTTGAGATACACTTTTAAAAAAATTAATGTCACAGGTGACTAGTTGGCCGTACTTAATAAAAGTAGACAATGAATCCATACAATTCAGCTGAAATATTCATGGTCAATTTTTAACATTTATAAATTGCCAAGATCAACCTTCTACACCCTCCATATCCAATTCCAGAGGATCCACTTCTCTCTCATGCCACAGCCAGGCATTCACTGTGGGTCCCATGGCTGTCATCATACAGAGACATTAGAACTCAGCTCCAGAAACAGAGTGGGTAGATGAGAACATTGTTTGGCGAAGGAAAGAAGAAATTTAGAGTAACCACATTTTTGCTAATTTGCTTATTTAAAACCTCTTCAAAGCCCTATGATATCAAACAAGGAGACTACTGCCTTTTCTTTAGGACTCTGCCTGGTCCATAAGCCATTGCTAAGCCCTTGAATCTGCTTCTTTAGTCTGTTGTCCTTATAAACATAGTTAAATGGGTTACCGGTGAGCAAATGTGACTAGTACCCCAAAATGATTATCATCAGCAGGCACCTTTTGTTCAAATCCTTTGATCCAGAATGAGGCCCACCCCAAGGGGACAGAGCCCTATCATGGCCCCAGGAGTGGTCAGGAAACCTGAGCTCTACCACCAACCAAGATCAGCAGGTGACCTTTATACCCCCGATTCCCACCCGCATGTCCTGGATCCTCTGACACAGAAACTCAAGTTCCTCTCCCTCACCAGAATGCCACATGGCCTCCAGGAGCTGTGTGACGTTGGCACGCTCCTCGGCCACCTGTCTGGGCCCAGTCCTCTTGTCCAGAAGACAAGGGGATTGGACTTGTTGCGAAGACCCTTCTCAGCCTTGACATTTTAATTTTAGTTGGAGCAGGAAAGCTCACCCAATGTGCAGCGACTCCATTTAGACTACCATCCACCCGCCTCTCCCCAAGTATTTGAGGAGACAGTTGAAATCCAGTGTGTGACTCCAGAACACTTAATTTGACTTCTTCCTTCATTGCCAGCAGAGAAGCTCTTCCTGAATTAAGCAAATTCCAGTCTCACTTCCAGACGCTTGCCCGTTGGATTATTTCCTTAGTGCTTCTCTATGACCCTCCTTTGCCTGGAGATTAACATGAGACCAGGCACAGGATTGGGGATATGGTGGCAGCTCAAAAATATTAGTTCCTTTTCCATGAGTTCATTCATACGTCATCCAGCCCGCTGCCATCTCAAAATAAACTGAGCATCTTTGTTCTTCATTTTAGCACATTTCTACTGAAATCTCCAGAGTCGGAGGGGATTCTGTAGAGAGAACAAACACTTGGGTGTCCAAAGACCTGCCTCCGTTCCTCACTAGCTGTGCCACCCGCTCCATGTTCTTGGGCAAGTTACTTCTTACTGAAGCCCTGTGAGCAATAGTTTGCTCGTCTGTGAAACGGGAATGGTGATGGCATCCTCACCGCTGTTGTGAGGTTAAAGTAAAATGACGATATGAAGCATATAGCGCCATCTTTAATAACTCTTCTGCTCCTCTACCCTCTACCCCCACCCACTAAACCTTGCAATCTCTCTGTTGCCACCAGATGGCGATGGTCCGTCACCACCTTGACACGCTGCCTCATTTTGCTGTGGGCTGAGGACACTTCAAAATTGACTCACATCATTGGTGAATCAAACATAGCTGGCTGTAGGGTACTGTCAGGCGTCTGATTAACCAAAATGAGAAGTGGTGAAAAGCAGAGACTACCTGAGTCCCCAACCGTCAGCACGCACAGGTCTCAAGAATTAAGAAAAAAAAAATTATCTTTTTTCCACAGCAGTGTCCTTGGAAAAAATCTCCCGAGGCTGTCCTTTCAAAAAGCAATCAGAATGCAGTTACCTTGGGCTTGAATTAAGCATGAATTAACCGTGAATTCTGCACAAACTAAAGAAAATCTCCAACACTAGCTGTTACCTTCAGCTTCTGTGTCTGAGTGTTCTGTGGGCCAGTTTGTTTATAAATAAACCATAATTGCGTAGCAGATTATAAAATCAAGAGAGAGTTCTATATTTCCTTAGGAATTTCCATGATGTAAGATTCAAGATCCTGTTTTTATTTCTAGAAGCAGTTACAAAATAAAAATCGCATTCCTTTTTTAAGTTCCTATAAGTCCATCAATGATACCTCAACTTTGCAGTCATTTTGCTTGAATAAACTTCCTGTTACTTACGAGGTACTTCCCTCGTGTCTTTTGTCCCTGAGACTTAGCTGTTTGTCGTTAAACCATGCAATATGGTTATTTAGTATTTATTTACTCCAAGTCATTTTTGTATTCATAACAATCAAAACAGCTCACTTAGTTTCTTTGCTGTTTAACAAATTCAGAGACCCGATTGAGTCTCCAGGACTTCCATAAAATGTGAGAGGCAGCAGCAACTGCAGACACGGTCTAACCCAGTAGTTCCCAGACTTCCAGATTTTATCAACTAGTAAAATGTCCAGGAATGCCCAACCACCATCTATTGTCGCCACCATTTCCATTTCAGAAGAACATATGAACACACAAAAAACGAGAGGAATACGGTCTCAGAATTTAAAAATGGGATGTTTTATCTCATGAAAGGCTCTTGGTTGTTGCCATTCCGTCTTCCCGGACCAGCCTGGTCTCTGGAGAGAAGTCCAGCCTTTCAACTTCTCAGTCCCTCTTCTCTTCTCGGCAGGAAGCCCCTCTCCTCCGGCTGCAGGCCTTCTGAAGTTTCAGGGATTGGCAGTTAGAACCTGCGTTCTTTGTCATGACGTCAGTAAATGGGACTAATCTCTGGGTGGTGGAGCCCAGGCTCCTTTTAGTGAGGAATGGTGTTAAAGACCAAAATCTGGGTGCCAGGTGTACACATAGCTAGCAGGGGGTTTTGTTCCTTGGCCTCCTCAGCAGACAAGCCAGGGGTGTATGTGGGGAAATATGTATAAATATACACACACACACACATACATACATATATACGTGTACATACCAAAATACATGCACACATACATGAATACAGTCATGTGCTGCATAATAACGTTTCAGTCAGCGATGGACCGCGTATATGACACTGGTCCCATGAGATTAGTAGCGTATAGCCTAGGTGTGTCGTGGGCTATGCCATCCAGGTTTGTGTAAGTACACCCTGACGTTTGCACAATGATGAAATCGTGTAACGATGCATTTCTCAGAACATATCCCCTCGTTAAGCGACACCTGACTGTACACATATGTGCAGATACATGTGCACATGGCCACACATGTACACATACATGTACATATCTCATAAACCATGAGTTCACATCAATGCTTATAATTCCAGTCAACATCCATAGTTATTGCTTGCTCGCCCCCATTCCATATTTGTGCCCCTTCTCCCACGGGTAGGGCCCTGGCTCCTAACACATTTACTGAATGTTACAGTACATCTAAAATGGTTTCAGAATCCCTTCACCTATAACCACTTTAATAAACAAGCATAATAAACAGAGTTCAGATTTATTTGCAATTTTCCCCTACCCCCATCCCGTCCTAGACTGAATATGGAGTCAAATACTGTATTTATAAGTTACTTGCATTACTTCTCTTCCTTCTTTCCTTCCTTCCTTCCACCAATCCTTCCTTCCTTCTTTGTTTCTTTTTCTCTCTCTTTCCCTCCGGTGTGATGATGGAATTCATGTGAAATATTGTTTCAGTTTGCTTTCAGTTTGGGATTTTTTCTTCACTTTCTCACTGATTTTATTTTTTGAATATGTAGAACATTAACATGCTTTCCAAGCTCAAAGCTACACAGAAAGGCAGCTCAGCGAAGTGTCACTCCGCCCCGTCTCCCTCCCGCCCCTTGTCCCGCCACAGCTTGGTCCTCTAACATCCTCCCTGTGTTTCTCTTTGTAATGCTAAGCAGAATACGTGTATTTTTCTTATTTTCCCTTTTCTTGTACAAAAAGTGGCGCACTAGGTATGCTCTTGTGCACTCTGCTTTTCCACTTACAGTCTCTCCTGAAAGTCTCCCCATATCAGAGCATAGGTATCTCCCGCCCTCTCTTTTACGGCTGTAAACGCCGCGTGCCAGAGTTTTATTCAGCCAGTCTCCATACCTGGCGAGCAGGTGCATATTTGCACAAGAAAAGAACCAGAGGAAACGTGTCCCGCAGACACGTGCGCACGCAGGCGGCTTCGCTGGGCCCCGCGGCGTCCGTTCCCGCCGCGCCCGCCCGTCCGCCGCCCCGCCGGCCCGAGGAGGCCGGTCCCTCCCGCGCGGCCGCGCTCCGTCCTTCTTTCCTCTTCAGGAGACGACTCTCCCCGGCGTCCAGGAGACTGTTGGAAACTTGCATCCATTTATGTCTTTTCTCCTGTTCTTCGCTGTTGTGCGTTCAGTTTTTATTCCTTTAATATCATTGCAAAGGTTTATAAGGAGGAGTCGAGACCAAAAGAAAAAACAAAGAGCGAGTGCTTGTTCCACCATCTCGGAACAGAAGTCGGCCGCCAACTGTTAAAATGACAATATATTTTTTCTCCCTATCTGAATTCTTTTACTGTCCTCAACAGCCAGGAATTTTTCTAGAAAGCTCTGAGTTTATAACACCAAACAATACATAAGGGGGTAGGGAGGAAGGCTGAAGTCACACAGAACTGAGGAGGACACGTGGGGAACGGATTAGGCACAGAAAGTGGGCCGTCTGACGACTCCCCCGGAAGTAACCTAACTTCAGACACCACGCGCCCAACCGCCCGCCCAGACTCCGGGAGAGGCCTTGCCGGCGACGGGCCCGGAGCTGAGCGGCTCCCCGTCCTCCGCCCGCGGGGCGCCGAGCGGCTCCGGAGGGCGCCAGGGCTGGGCCTCCCCGGGCGGGGCCGGCGCGTCGGGAGGCCGGGTGAGGGCCGGGACTGCGGACGAGCCGCTCACCGGGCCGCCTGTGTCCTCCCACAGCTGCGACCCCTTCGAGGTGGCCCTGCTGCCCGCGCACGTGCCCGCTACGCTGGACGCCCTGCCCGAGGAGGACAGACTGGAAGCCGCCGAACGGTACCTGCGACCGTCGGGCTGGACGCGGTCCGCTTCCCGGCAGCGCGCGGGGCTGAGGGCCTCGCAGAGCCGGCGCCTGAGCCCGCGGCCCGACGGTGCGCTGAGCCCGCTGCCCGACCGAGGGGACGCTGGGCTCGCGCGCGCCGGGCTGCCGGCTCCGGGAACTCGAGGGCTGGGCGGAAGGGGCGCTGAAGGGGCCGAGGAGCCTTCTGGTCTCAGGGACGGGGCGAGGCGGAGGGGACGCTGAAGGGGCCGAGGAGCCTCCGGGTCTCAGGGGCGGGGCGGGGCGGGGCTGCGCGGAGGGGGCACTGGAGGGGCCGAAGGGCCTCCAGGTCGGGGGCGGGGGCGGGGCTTGCGCGGTGGGCGGGGCTTGGAGGGGCGTGGAGAATCCGGCCCCAGACCGCAGCGCTTGCGTTGATTTGACGGTGAACGTCGGACAGCCGGTGGAGGCGCGTCCTTGGGCCTGCCGTCGCCGTGCGCGCTTACACGTCGTTCCACGCGCACAGTGCGTGAGTGAGATCCTCACCATCTGAGGCGCACACCCGGGTTTGTGGGACACGTCCACGGGCACCGTCCTTGGCGACCCTCGCGCGGCAGAGCTCGGAGTCCCGGGCTGAGAGGGAGGTCAAGTGTCTGTCCTCTCGCCGCCGCCTGAGGCGCTTCCCCGCGAGGCCACCCCGGGGCAGGACGCGCCCGGTTCCGTGAGGCTCGAGGGACAGTCCTGTCTGCTGGGGCCGCCGGGGAGCCGCTCGGCTGCCCGGAACCCGGCTGCCCTCGTCCCTTCGGCGCTCGGGTGCGGACCGCGGTGACTCCGGGTCCTCGTGTCTGCGGCGGGAACTGTAGCCCCCGGCACAGGGGCTGTCAGTCAGGGGAGCTCGTGGGGACCGGCGAGCGGGGCGGTCACCAGAGGGGCGACGCGGACGGAGCGCTCGCGGGAAACCGGCG
>NW_025798293.1:0-46562 GCF_021613505.1 Equus quagga | reverse complement strand
CGCCGGTTTCCCGCGAGCGCTCCGTCCGCGTCGCCCCTCTGGTGACCGCCCCGCTCGCCGGTCCCCACGAGCTCCCCTGACTGACAGCCCCTGTGCCGGGGGCTACAGTTCCCGCCGCAGACACGAGGACCCGGAGTCACCGCGGTCCGCACCCGAGCGCCGAAGGGACGAGGGCAGCCGGGTTCCGGGCAGCCGAGCGGCTCCCCGGCGGCCCCAGCAGACAGGACTGTCCCTCGAGCCTCACGGAACCGGGCGCGTCCTGCCCCGGGGTGGCCTCGCGGGGAAGCGCCTCAGGCGGCGGCGAGAGGACAGACACTTGACCTCCCTCTCAGCCCGGGACTCCGAGCTCTGCCGCGCGAGGGTCGCCAAGGACGGTGCCCGTGGACATGTCCCACAAACCCGGGTGTGCGCCTCAGATGGTGAGGATCTCACTCACGCACTGTGCGCGTGGAACGACGTGTAAGCGCGCACGGCGACGGCAGGCCCAAGGACGCGCCTCCACCGGCTGTCCGACGTTCACCGTCAAATCAACGCAAGTGCTGCGGTCTGGGGCCGGATTCTCCACGCCCCTCCAAGCCCCGCCCACCGCGCAAGCCCCGCCCCCGCCCCCGACCTGGAGGCCCTTCGGCCCCTCCAGTGCCCCCTCCGCGCAGCCCCGCCCCGCCCCGCCCCTGAGACCCGGAGGCTCCTCGGCCCCTTCAGCGTCCCCTCCGCCTCGCCCCGTCCCTGAGACCAGAAGGCTCCTCGGCCCCTTCAGCGCCCCTTCCGCCCAGCCCTCGAGTTCCCGGAGCCGGCAGCCCGGCGCGCGCGAGCCCAGCGTCCCCTCGGTCGGGCAGCGGGCTCAGCGCACCGTCGGGCCGCGGGCTCAGGCGCCGGCTCTGCGAGGCCCTCAGCCCCGCGCGCTGCCGGGAAGCGGACCGCGTCCAGCCCGACGGTCGCAGGTACCGTTCGGCGGCTTCCAGTCTGTCCTCCTCGGGCAGGGCGTCCAGCGTAGCGGGCACGTGCGCGGGCAGCAGGGCCACCGCGAAGGGGTCGCAGCTGTGGGAGGACACAGGCGGCCCGGTGAGCGGCTCGTCCGCAGTCCCGGCCCTCACCCGGCCTCCCGACGCGCCGGCTCCGCCCGGGGAGGCCCAGCCCTGGCGCCCTCCGGAGCCGCTCGGCGCCCCGCGGGCGGAGGACGGGGAGCCGCTCAGCTCCGGGCCCGTCGCCGGCGAGGCCTCTCCCGGAGTCTGGGCGGGCGGTTGGGCGCGTGGTGTCTGAAGTTAGGTTACTTCCCGGGGGAGTCGTCAGACGGCCCACTTTCTGTGCCTAATCCGTTCCCCACGTGTCCTCCTCAGTTCTGTGTGACTTCAGCCTTCCTCCCTACCCCCTTATGTATTGTTTGGTGTTATAAACTCAGAGCTTTCTAGAAAAATTCCTGGCTGTTGAGGACAGTAAAAGAATTCAGATAGGGAGAAAAAATATATTGTCATTTTAACAGTTGGCGGCCGACGTCTGTTCCGAGATGGTGGAACAAGCACTCGCTCTTTGTTTTTTCTTTTGGTCTCGACTCCTCCTTATAAACCTTTGCAATGATATTAAAGGAATAAAAACTGAACGCACAACAGCGAAGAACAGGAGAAAAGACATAAATGGATGCAAGTTTCCAACAGTCTCCTGGACGCCGGGGAGAGTCGTCTCCTGAAGAGGAAAGAAGGACGGAGCGCGGCCGCGCGGGAGGGACCGGCCTCCTCGGGGCGGCGGACGGGCGGGCGCGGCGGGAACGGACGCCGCGGGGCCCAGCGAAGCAGCCTGCGTGCGCACGTGTCTGCGGGACACGTTTCCTCTGGTTCTTTTCCTGTGCAAATATGCACCTGCTCGCCAGGTATGGAGACTGGCTGAATAAAACTCTGGCACGCGGCGTTTACAGCCGTAAAAGAGAGGGCGGGAGATACCTATGCTCTGATATGGGGAGACTTTCAGGAGAGACTGTAAGTGGAAAAGCAGAGTGCACAAGAGCATACCTAGTGCGCCACTTTTTGTACAAGAAAAGGGAAAATAAGAAAAATACACGTATTCTGCTTAGCATTACAAAGAGAAACACAGGGAGGATGTTAGAGGACCAAGCTGTGGCGGGACAAGGGGCGGGAGGGAGACGGGGCGGAGTGACACTTCGCTGAGCTGCCTTTCTGTGTAGCTTTGAGCTTGGAAAGCATGTTAATGTTCTACATATTCAAAAAATGAAATCAGTGAGAAAGTGAAGAAAAAAATCCCAAACTGAAAGCAAACTGAAACAATATTTCACATGAATTCCCTCATCACACCGGAGGGAAAGAGAGAGAAAAAGAAACAAAGAAGGAAGGAAGGATGGGTGGAAGGAAGGAAGGAAAGAAGGAAGAGAAGTAATGCAAGTAACTTATAAATACAGTATTTGACTCCATATTCAGTCTAGGACGGGATGGGGGTAGGGGAAAATTGCAAATAAATCTGAACTCTGTTTATTATGCTTGTTTATTAAAATGGTTATAGGTGAAGGGATTCTGAAACCATTTTAGATGTACTGTAACATTCAGTAAATGTGTTAGGAGCCAGGGCCCTCCCCGTGGGAGAAGGGGCACAAATATGGAATGGGGGCGAGCAAGCAATAACTATGGATGTTGACTGGAATTATAAGCATTGATGTGAACTCATGGTTTATGAGATATGTACATGTATGTGTACATGTGTGGCCATGTGCACATGTATCTGCACATATGTGTACAGTCAGGTGTCGCTTAACGAGGGGATATGTTCTGAGAAATGCATCGTTACACGATTTCATCATTGTGCAAACGTCAGGGTGTACTTACACAAACCTGGATGGCATAGCCCACGACACACCTAGGCTATACGCTACTAATCTCATGGGACCAGTGTCATATACGCGGTCCATCGCTGACTGAAACGTTATTATGCAGCACATGACTGTATTCATGTATGTGTGCATGTATTTTGGTATGTACACGTATATATGTATGTATGTGTGTGTGTGTGTATATTTATACATATTTCCCCACATACACCCCTGGCTTGTCTGCTGAGGAGGCCAAGGAACAAAACCCCCTGCTAGCTATGTATACACCTGGCACCCAGATTTTGGTCTTTAACACCATTCCTCACTAAAAGGAGCCTGGGCTCCACCACCCAGAGATTAGTCCCATTTACTGACGTCATGACAAAGAACGCAGGTTCTAACTGCCAATCCCTGAAACTTCAGAAGGCCTGCAGCCGGAGGAGAGGGGCTTCCTGCCGAGAAGAGAAGAGGGACTGAGAAGTTGAAAGGCTGGACTTCTCTCCAGAGACCAGGCTGGTCCGGGAAGACGGAATGGCAACAACCAAGAGCCTTTCATGAGATAAAACATCCCATTTTTAAATTCTGAGACCCTATTCCTCTCGTTTTTTGTGTGTTCATATGTTGTTCTGAAATGGAAATGGTGGCGACAATAGATGGTGGTTGGGCATTCCTGGACATTTTACTAGTTGATAAAATCTGGAAGTCTGGGAACTACTGGGTTAGACCGTGTCTTCAGCTGCTGCTGCCTCTTAGATTTTATGGAAGTCCTGGAGACTCAATCGGGTCTCTGAATTTGTTAAACAGCAAAGAAACTAAGTGAGCTGTTTTGATTGTTATGAATACAAAAATGACTTGGAGTAAATAAATACTAAATAACCATATTGCATGGTTTAACGACAAACAGCTAAGTCTCAGGGACAAAAGACACGAGGGAAGTACCTCATAAGTAACAGGAAGTTTATTCAAGCAAAATGACTGCAAAGTTGAGGTATCATTGATGGACTTATAGGAACTTAAAAAAAGAATGCGATTATTATTTTGTAACTGCTTCTAGAAATAAAAACAGGATCTTGAATCTTACATCATGGAAATTCCTAAGGAAATATAGAACTCTCTCTTGATTTTATAATCTGCTACGCAATTATGGTTTATTTATAAACAAACTGGCCCACAGAACACTCAGACACAGAAGCTGAAGGTAACAGCTAGTGTTGGAGATTTTCTTTAGTTTGTGCAGAATTCACGGTTAATTCATGCTTAATTCAAGCCCTAGGTAACTGCATTCTGATTGCTTTTTGAAAGGACAGCCTCGGGAGATTTTTTCCAAGGACACTGCTGTGGAAAAAAGATAATTTTTTTTTTCTTAATTCTTGAGACCTGTGCGTGCTGACGGTTGGGGACTCAGGTAGTCTCTGCTTTTCACCACTTCTCATTTTGGTTAATCAGACGCCTGACAGTACCCTACAGCCAGCTATGTTTGATTCACCAATGATGTGAGTCAATTTTGAAGTGTCCTCAGCCCACAGCAAAATGAGGCAGCGTGTCAAGGTGGTGACGGACCATCGCCATCTGGTGGCAACAGAGAGATTGCAAGGTTTAGTGGGTGGGGGTAGAGGGTAGAGGAGCAGAAGAGTTATTAAAGATGGCGCTATATGCTTCATATCGTCATTTTACTTTAACCTCACAACAGCGGTGAGGATGCCATCACCATTCCCGTTTCACAGACGAGCAAACTATTGCTCACAGGGCTTCAGTAAGAAGTAACTTGCCCAAGAACATGGAGCGGGTGGCACAGCTAGTGAGGAACGGAGGCAGGTCTTTGGACACCCAAGTGTTTATTCTCTCTACAGAATCCCCTCCGACTCTGGAGATTTCAGTAGAAATGTGCTAAAATGAAGAACAAAGATGCTCAGTTTATTTTGAGATGGCAGCGGGCTGGATGACGTATGAATGAACTCATGGAAAAGGAACTAATATTTTTGAGCTGCCACCATATCCCCAATCCTGTGCCTGGTCTCATGTTAATCTCCAGGCAAAGGAGGGTCATAGAGAAGCACTAAGGAAATAATCCAACGGGCAAGCGTCTGGAAGTGAGACTGGAATTTGCTTAATTCAGGAAGAGCTTCTCTGCTGGCAATGAAGGAAGAAGTCAAATTAAGTGTTCTGGAGTCACACACTGGATTTCAACTGTCTCCTCAAATACTTGGAGAGAGGCGGGTGGATGGTAGTCTAAATGGAGTCACAGCACATTGGGTGAGCTTTCCTGCTCCAACTAAAATTAAAATGTCAAGGCTGAGAAGGGTATTCGCAACAAGTCCAATCCCCTTGTCTTCTGGACAAGAGGACTGGGCCCAGAGAGGTGGCCGAGGAGTGTGGCCAACGTCACACAGCTCCTGGAGGCCATGTGGCATTCTGGTGAGGGAGAGGAACTTGAGTTTCTGTGTCAGAGGATCCAGGACATGCTGGTGGGAATCGGGGGTATAAAGGTCACCTGCTGATCTTGGTTGGTGGTAGAGCTCAGGTTTCCTGACCACTCCTGGGGCCATGATAGGGCTCTGTCCCCTTGGGGTGGGCCTCATTCTGGATCAAAGGATTTGAACAAAAGGTGCCTGCTGATGATAATCATTTTGGGGTACTAGTCACATTTGCTCACCGGTAACCCATTTAACTATGTTTATAAGGACAACAGACTAAAGAAGCAGATTCAAGGGCTTAGCAATGGCTTATGGACCAGGCAGAGTCCTAAAGAAAAGGCAGTAGTCTCCTTGTTTGATATCATAGGGCTTTGAAGAGGTTTTAAATAAGCAAATTAGCAAAAATGTGGTTACTCTAAATTTCTTCTTTCCTTCGCCAAACAATGTTCTCATCTACCCACTCTGTTTCTGGAGCTGAGTTCTAATGTCTCTGTATGATGACAGCCATGGGACCCACAGTGAATGCCTGGCTGTGGCACGAGAGAGAAGTGGATCCTCTGGAATTGGATATGGAGGGTGTAGAAGGTTGATCTTGGCAATTTATAAATGTTAAAAATTGACCATGAATATTTCAGCTGAATTGTATGGATTCATTGTCTACTTTTATTAAGTACGGCCAACTAGTCACCTGTGACATTAATTTTTTTAAAAGTGTATCTCAAGATATATTCAAAATATGAAAATCAGTTATACATCATCATATTTCTCTGACTAGCAAACTTCCCTCATGCACTAAAAGTATAATTTGACCTATTGTTGGCATTTAACTTGTTGGGATCACAGCCTCTTTAGTCCGTGCGGCAAACGTACTCCTGTGAGATAAACAATGAGCGGTGGCTTACCTTTGTGTGGTCTCTACCTTAGAGGTTTCAGGCAGGGATGAGAAAACCAGGGGCTGGAACCTCTTCCAGTGCATTATTCCAGGAATTATGTCCTGTAATGAAAGCCGGCACAGGGTGCTACATGTAAAGGAGCCATCTGGTGAGGTGAAGTCCAAGAAGGACTTCCATTTCATTCAGCTGTGACTGTTCTGTCCTAAAATTTTAGCTCCAAAATGTATCATTTCAGTAAGTTTGATTCAACTTTTCTGAAGCTAAAGACAACCGCTTCCAGCAAACGGCGCTAAACAATGCAACCTGGAGTTAAAGTGGGGACAAAGGAGAGTTTTTCCTCCCCCTGTTCATTAGGCACATAAGCAACATGTCCTGGGGATGGAGGGCAGATTTGGCCTTACAATCTGTTTCGATTATTATGAATGGGATGCTAATGCAACATTCAAAGAGGATGGGACCTTCATCAAATGGCATTCCAGGCAGGGGAAGCACGTGCGAATGCATGGAGATGCAAGGAGGGTGCTATCGTGAGATGCCAGCTCCCAAAGCTGAGTGCAGGGGGTGTAATGGGGACTGATGGGAAATGAGGCAGGAGAGGGAGCTTGGTCACGAAGGGCCTTGGTGACCAAGCTAATGAGCTTGCAGATGCTCCTATGGAAAGCAGGGACCGCTGAGGGCTTTCAACCTAGAAAACAACATGATCAGATTTATGTTGAAGGAAGATTTCTAGGGAGGGCTGACTGCATGGTGGGGGGCCATGGAGTGGAGTAGAGGGAGCGTCACAGGCTGTTCGAGGCAGACTGGGGGAATCCAGTGATGGTCAAATATGGGAATGAGGGAGAGGAAGGGCTCAAGGATCACGTAGGTCATGGTCATTGCACAAGTCACAGAACAAAAAGGCAAGGAGGTAATACAGGAAGAGGAGGCAGTTTGAGGTGTGGTTGGCAGAAGTGGGTGGAGATAATGATCTGAGTTAGGGATTTATTGAATTTGAAGGGCCTGAGGGCAACTGCCAAGAAATGGCGCTGGCTATTCAGGTCAGTTTGGTGATGTAGGGGGAGAAGGAATTCTTTGGAGCCTCCTCCTTCCTGTGCATTTGTCATATCGCCACCTTGTCCATTCTGCTATGTCTATAAAGGTTGGGGCCAAAGAAAGAGGAAGTGAGACCATGGGGTTATGCCCGCCATGTGACTGTTTTTACATGGATGAAATACAGATAAAATGAATATTAGGCGTAGCCTTCAAGGGAAAAAGAGTGAGAATGTTGAGGAAAGGGCAACGTGCAGGCTGAGAGGTGGGTATGGGCAGGACAAGAGTGATGCTGCGTCTCCCACCCGGACCCCTGTAGAGTGTACACAGCCGCCATAGTTACCATTCCTGTTCTGCAGCTGTGGCTGCAAACCGTCTTTCTCAATTCCAACTGTGACCCTCCATCCTTGTCCCCTGACCTTCCCTGCAGCCCAGGGCCAGCCCTGCCAGCGAGCCTGGTGATGGCGTTACCGTGTGATGGAGAAACTGCTTTTGGGTGAGAGGAATGCTGGACCCATCGTGGGACTCCTTGGTGACCTTGTACTTGGGGTGAGAACACAGGTGGTAATCTATCAAGGTTTCTGCGTAGGTCAGAGGCTGCTTCACAGCAAATACTCCTGGACTGGGATTCTGTAGAAGACAGAGAGGAAAAAAGATTCTCTTCTGTTGACCAGTTTCTAAGCCAGGCATAGGACAGGCGTCAGCTACAGCTCTCGGCACTAGCACCAACACTCTGATTCCATGTCGGCTCGTCTGGGAAAGAGAAGCAGGGGAGCAGAGGGGTCTTCAATTGGCAGCAGTCACAGCCATTCATAAATGTCCCTTTTCTGGTTTGAGCTTCATGACATACTACATGGGTTTATTAAACTCACGTGGAAACAAGGACAACTGAAATCACAGCTTAAAATGGCCTAAAGAATTTGTTTCTAAATATGATGAATTAGGGGATTTATTAAATAAGCAAACTGGTTTTAAAAATCAAATAAGCTTCTGGTTTTGAAAACAAAAATAGCTTCTTAAAAACTAAATGGAGGACAAGAGGGTGACGTTGGATATCTCAGGAAACGTCAACATTTCACATTGTTTTGATCATGTTTTTCCTTCAAGAAGGCTCCATTTGGATGTCGGATCTGATGTTAAGGGAGAGCCTGTTTTTCACTAATTTTCCAGCAGAGGTAATGGAGACACAGGGCAATTATATGAAAATACGAAAATATAGAGCCTTTTAATGTTCCTTCCTGGGCTTGTCCGACAAAAACCCTATTCTTGTTCCAAATGACAACATAGCTTTTGCCCTCGCAGTTGTTTAATTTCAGATGCTTAAGAACCATTAAGTAGAAATTTTGTTCTTTTTGTTTGTATGTTTTTAAAAAACTTTTTTAAAAAACAATAAAACTCCACACGGCTTATGGAAACCCAGTCTCACTGCCAAGAAACAAATGTCCCCTGCAATTTAAAGGAAATGCAGCTTGACCAAGGAGCATTACAGCACCCAGGCGCAAGAGCTGGGAGAGCCCAGGTGTGGTGTAGGTATTCCGTGTGCTCCAGTCAGGAAGGCTGGGGAGACCGTGAGCTCTGAGAGCAGAGAGGCTGACTGAGTTAGGGCCTGGGAGAAAGACAGGGGAGGGCTCTTGCCTGAACTCATGGATGTAGAGGAAGGACAAGGGCAGAGAGGCAATGATGGCCACTGAGGGGTCTGCAGCACCCACAGTCATGCAGAAAGAGACACCTCGATGAGCACCTGCAGGTGAGGGAAGGTAAGGGTACATATATGTGTGTATATATGTATGTATATATATATACATATATATATATATATATTTTTTTTTTTTTTTACAACAGTAGATTCTTTGCTGCTCCTCAAGCGCTGCATGGGGTGGGAACAGAGACGGAGAGAATGTAAACATTGGGTTCCACCCCCTGAAGCTCGACAGAAGACCCTTTACCCAGACAGGGGCTAGAGGGTTGGAAGGGAGCAAGGTGAAAGGTGGGCCCCAGGTGAGCCAAAGCAGGGGAGGCCTGAGGATACCGAGGCAGGTGGGTGGAGAGGAAGGACAGCAAGGAGGGTGGTGGGGGGGAAGTGGGGACAGCTCCTGTTCCCGTGCGTGTCCCCTTAAGTAAGCTCTTATGGAAGGAGAACCAAAGGACAGAAGCAGAGCGAGCGCCACCTCTGCCCCACCAGGCCCACCAGATCCTCTGTCGTAGTCACAACACATCCAGAAGTAGAGCGAGGAGAGCCTAGGCCCCCAGCCAGGAAGTGGGGAGACAGGCAGGACTGAAGAAGGGAAAAAGGAACCCGGCTCCACTTCCTGGGTAAAGGGAGCAACTGGAGTGTAGGAATCTGAAAACTGCTGACCGCCGTCACCAAGAGTCATCCTTGTGGTGACAAAAGGCCAATCAGCACAGCATCTGGGAAGGGATCCCAGAGGGAACTGGGGCAGGAGTGACAGAGACCCCAGCTGGGCCTAGTCATGGTGTGACTGGGAGGCAGTGTGAGGGGAGGGGGCTGGCCACGCCCTATGGGGCTGGTGATGGGGCAAGGTGCACCACACCAGGGAGGGGAACGAGCCTGTGCCCTCCAGGAGTGCCTCCTACTCTGCTTGATGGAGGCTGGGTGACCTTGCTGTGTGGCCAACTGTCTTGATCTGCCTTGGGCCAAGTGTAATGAATGACATCTTTTTGGAAATGGTAATATCACTGTCTCAAAGAGTTGTCATACTTCAGACCCCCCTGGGTGGCCATCGCTACCAGAGTAAGTGGTCTGAGTGGTCACCCCATGATTATTTTGATCTGAATTTTCCTCAAACTAATGCATGCATACAGTAGCAACTCACCCACGCTGGAAGGATTAGTGACGAAAGCAACAAGGCTCCTGCAGGCCCTTCCTATCCCCAGGCCCAGCCAGAGGCTGTTTTTTCCCATTATTTCTGGGTTTTGTGTCTGTGATGGTGACTATTCTAACTCTAAACACTATGCTTATTTTTCCTCTCTCAATTATCAACCTCAGATAAAGCCAGTTGACGCTTTACTAAGCAAGATAAGGATTTTGCTCCTGTAAACAACTGCTCCTTCCAAACGTCTTCCTCCCAATTTTGAAAATTACATTATAATTTTTAGTCCTGCTGTTGGTTATCTTTGTGACCTGAAATGATGCATTTATACTCCTATTTCTTGTTTCCTCGTCTTTAGTTGAGTATTTCAACTCCTCCTCAGGTAAAATGAAAGCATTAGCCTTCCTACACTTTCTTGTACCTTTCCTCCTCTCTTCCACAATTTACTTTTATATTATTGAGATGATTGACATTTGCATTCTGGAACCACACCAAGACCTTCATGCTTTGTTCATAAGCTGTCTCTAAAAGCTGAAAACTAGTAAATGGCATTTATTTTGTCTTAATGGTATAGATATGTTTCTCTGCCAGGCAAAGAAAAGGCTCGTACTGTAGTTTTTTTGTGAAGATTCAATATCATGGTCTGTGGGTCACTGAGAGAGAAGAGTTCTAGTATCAAGAACCCCAAAATGGGTTCTATATTTAAAAATTTTCCAACTCTTAAAAAGCATGCCAAATTTTAATTTGTTTTTCTATTTGGAACACAGACTGATTTTTAGTTGATTTTTCCTCGTGGAATTTATAATGGCCTTTTTTTGCTTGAATGACGTGCCTTTATAAGATCCTCGGGTGTCTCCATCCTTCCCACTGCACTGTTCATGCGTGGAGCATACCCTTCCCTTGACACCTCTTTCCCAGAGCCCTTCACCCTCTCTCCTCTGAGCTTAATGCGCAGATATCATCCAAGACTTCACTATAACACTTTACCAACTGTAACGGGGATATCTTTCCTTTTACTTTTGTTTCTTTTCTTAGGGTTTCAAATTCTTTCTTTTATAGCTATATTGAGATATAATTGATATACAATAAATTGGACATATTAAAAGTATATAATTTGGTATGTTTGACATATGTTACATCTGCAAAACCATTACTGCCATAAAAATAATGAACATCTTCATCACTCCCCAAAGTTTCCTCTTGCCCCTGGGTGATCCCGCCAGCTCTCCATACCATCCACCCACCCAAGCCCCAGGTGGACATAATCTGCTTTCCGTCTGTACAGGTTACTTTAGATGTTCTAGACTTTTAAATAAATGGAATCACATAGTATGTATATTTTTTGGTCTGATTTCTTTACCCAGCATAACTATTCTGAGAATCATCCATGTTATTATATGTATCAAGAGTTCACTCCTTTCTGTTACTGAAGAATATTCCATTGTATGGTAATACCACAGTTTGTCTGTCAACCTCTTGATGGACACTTCTTTCCAGTTTGGGGAACATATGAAGCTGCTGTGAATACTCCTGCACAAGTCTTACGCTTCCATTTATCTTGGGTAAATACCTAGGGGCAGAATGGCTGGATCATATGGTAGGTCTGTGTTTACTACTAACTTTTTAGTTTGTAAGAAACTGTCAAACTTTTTTCTAAAGTAATTGTACCACTTTACATTCTCACCAGCAGTCTTTTTAATTTTAGATATTCTGACAGAGGTATCCTATTATGGTTTTAATTTACATTTTGCTACTGATGCATTATTTTGAGCATCTTTTCATGTTGTATTTGCCATCCTTTGATGAGATGTCTGTTCAAATCTTTTGCCCATTTTAAAATTGGGTTGTTTGTTTTCTTACTATTGAGTTTTGAGTGTTCTTTATACATTTTAGGTACAAGTCTTTTATCAGATACATGATTTTCAAATATTTTATCCAAGTCTGTGATTTATCTTTTCATTTTCTTAACAATGTCTTTAGAAAAGCAGAAATTCTTAATTTGGACAAAGTCCAATTAATCCATTTTTTTTCACTTATGGATTGTGGCTTTGATGTTGTATCTAAGAAATCTTTGTCTTACCCAACGTCACAAAGACATTCTCCTATGTGTTTTCCAGTTTAGGTTTTATATTTAGGTCTATGATCCATTTTGTGTTAATTTTTGTAAATGGCATGAGGTACAGATTGAAGTTCTTTTATTTCTAGTTATTTTTATTTTTGGTAAATGGATATCCAAATGTTCCAGCAGTATTTGTTGAAAAGACTGTCTTTTCCCCAATGAATTGTCTTTGACCTTTGTCAAGTATCAGTTGACCATATATGTATGAATGCATATATTTCTGGATTCCTTATTCTGTTTCACTGATCTGTTTGTCTCTTTTTATGCCAATACCATACTGTCTGGAGCACTATAGCTTTCAAATAAGCTTTAAAGTTAGGTAGTGTAAATCCTTTGACTTTATTCTTCAAAGTTGTTTTGGATATATTTGCATTCCATATAACTTTTTGAATAAGTCTGTCCATTTCTACCAGAAAAGCCTGCTAGTGTTTGATTGGGATTGTGTTGAATTTTTAGATTAGTTTGGAGAGAACTGGCATCTTAACAATGTTAAATCTCCCGATCCACCCACATGGTATATTTCTCCATTTATTTAGGTCTTCTTTGATTTCTCTCAGCAATGTTTTATAATTTTCTGTGTATCAGTCATATATTTTTGTCAGATTTATCCCTGTTTCATATTTTTTGATGCAATTGTTAAGTGAGATGGCTTTTTAAAATTTCAATTTTTGATTGTTGCTAGTATTTAGAAATATAGCTGATTTTTGTATATTGATCCTGTTTCCTGCAATCTTGGTAAATTCACTTATTAGTTTTAGTAGATTTTTGGGTAGATTCATTGTATCTTCTACATAGATAACAGTTTCATTTGTGAATAAAGGCAGTTTTACTTTTTCCTTTCAAATGTAGATGCTTTTTCTTTCTTTCCCTTGCCTTGTTGCAATGGCGATAGTTACAATCTTGAATAGAATTAGTAAGAGTAGACATCTTTGCCTTATTCCTGACCTTACAGGAGAAGCATTCAGTCATTTACCATTCAGTATGATGTCAGCTCCAGGTTTGTAATAGATGACCTTTATCAGGTTGCGAAAGTTCCCTTCTGTCCCTTACTTGCTGAGAGTACTTATCAGGAGTGCTGTCAGATAATTTTTCTGCATTTGTCGAGATGATCATATTGTTTTTCTTTTTTAGTCTGTTAATATGGTGAATTACCTTGAGTTTGGAATGTTAAATTAATCTTGTATTCCTGGCATAAGCCCCTATTTGCTCATGATACATTACCCCTTTTATATTATGATGAATTTGATTTGTTAAAATTTTGATTTTTTTTTTCCATCTATGTTCATGAAGGATATTGGTCTATCCTTTTCTTTTCCTGTAATGTCTCTGTCTGGCTTTGGTTTCGGAGTAAGACTGGCTTCTAGAATGAGTTGGAAAGTAATCCCTCCTCTTCCATTTTATGGAAGATTTCTTATGGATTTGGTATTATTATTTTCATGGATTTTGTACTACATGTTTGAGAGAATTCTTCAGTGAAGGCATCTGGGTCTGGAGTTCTCTTTGTGGGAAGGTTTTTAACCACCAATTCAAATTCTTTAATAGAGATAGAACTAGTAGAGTTATCTATCTCTTTTTGACTAAGATTTAATAGTTTGTACCTTTTAAGGAATTTGGCCATTTAACTTAAGTTGTTGAACTTATTGGCATAAAATTTTTCATAGTACCAATTTATTACCTTTTTAATATCTGTAGAATATGTAAGGATGTCACCTCTCTCATTCCTGATATTGGTAATTTATGTCTTTCACCTTTTTTTCCTGATCATTTAGGTACAGGTTTATCCATTTTATTGATATTCAAAGAACCAGTTTTTCTCTATTGTTTTTCTGTTTTCAACTTTATTGATTTTCAGTATGATCGTTACTATTTCTCTTCTCTGCTTAATTTGGGTTTCATCTGCTCCTTTTTCTGAGTTTCTTAAAGGGTTAGTGAGGGCGCTAATGTGAGACCTATCCTCTAATGTCTTAATTCCCCCCAAAATTTTTGTGTTGTGCTTTCATTTTCGCTCAGTTAAAAATACCTTCTAATTTCTGTTTTGATTTCTTCTTTGGACTATGGGCTTTTTTTCACTTGAGGAAGATTAGCCCTGAGCTGACATTTGGGCCAGTCTTCCTCTATTTTGTATGTGGTTCGCCACCAAAGGATGGCTGATGAGTGATACAGGTCCGTGCCCTGGATCCAAACCCATGAAACTGGGCTACTGAAGCAGAGCACGCTGAACTCAACCACTAGGCCGCGGGGCTTGCCCCTGTAGGCTATCTTAAAGTATATAATTTAGCTTCCAAATTTTGGGGGGATTTTCTAGATAGTTTTATGCTATCCATTTCTGATTTAATTCCATCAAAGTCAGAAAAAATACTTTATATGATTTGAATCTTTTCAATTTTATTGAGCCTTGTTTTAGGAACCAAAATTTGGTCTATCTTGGCAAACCTTCTGCGCACATCTGCAGAGAATCTGTAGTCTGCTGTTTGAGGGTAGTGCGTTCTTGCAGCGTCAGTTAGGTCAAGTCGATCCGGAGTGGTATTTGTCCGTTATGTCCTTACTGATTTTCTGTTTACTTCTACCAATTATTGAGAGAGGGGTGTTGAAATCACCAACTATAACTGTGGAGTTGTCTATTTTTCCTTTGCAGTTCGATCCGTTTTTGTTTCAGGTACTTTGAGGCTCCAGTGTTAGGTGGGTAAGCATTTAGGATTGTTGTGTCCCTTCGATGAACTGCCCCTGATCTTAGGTTCCTGTCCTATACAGAGCAGGTGCGCCCTGAGTATTTGTGGAATTAATGAATTAATAACTACTGATATTTTCCAAGGAAGTATGAGCGTGTCTATGGAACATTCCCTTAACTTCTCCACACCAGTTTTCTCACGTTTAAAATGGTGAGGGAGTGAGAGTGGGTGGGTCTGGGGGACAGGAGACTGGAGAGTGGTTCTCAAATCTTGCTGTGGGGAACCTTGGGTTTGGCAGGGTCGTCCTCCTCAGGGGACACCCTGAGGGAAGTGGAGGGGTGGAGAGAGCAACTAGGACTTTATTTTATGTATTGCCTTTCTATGTAAAATTTCGGCTGATGAGAGGGTTCTGGTGCTAAATGAAATTTGAAAATCACTGAGTTAAATGTCCTGTGAGGTGGTCCCGGCTCTAAAATTCTCTGTCTCTGGGAACACTCCTCTCAACCAATGAGCCTATGAGAAAATGCCATGAGACTAAGAGAAAATGCCCCCTCGTGGCCAAGACGCACACAGCGCAGCTGTCTGTAGGAAAGCAGCAGAGGGCAGAGGAAGAGCCCCAGGCCAACAGCCAGGAAACAGGCAGGTGTCTGTCCCAGCTCTTCGCGAACTGGCTGAGCCCCCCTGGGTGTGACTAGCAGCATCTCTGCCCACCTTAGAGATCCAGATTCTCATCTGGAGAGCCTCACAACGGAGACTTTCTCCAGTAGCATCTAAGGTCCTTAATTCTGTGTGCATGCGTGTGTTTGCCCTTAGAAAAGCAGACCAGGGGCTGGCCTGGTGGTGCAGCAGTTAAGTTCACATGCTCTGCTTCGGAGGCCTGGGGTTCACTGGTTCGGATCCTGGGTGTGGGCCTATGCACTGCTTGTCAAGCCATGCTGTGGCAGGGGTCCCACATATAAAATAGGGGAAGATGGGCATGGGTGTTAGCTCAGGGCCCACCTTCCTCAGCAAAAAGGCAGTGGATGTTAGCTCAGGGCTAATCTTCCTCAAAAAAAAAAAAAAAAGGAAAACAAAACAAAACAAAAACAGACCATGACTTGGGCAACTACTGTGGCATTTCACCGATGACTCCATTATTAATAGAACCTCATCAGAGGTCCAGTCTGGCTTGCAGTCATTTAGGATTTGAGTAGGTGGAAATAGAAGGGTAGACAAGGGGATCCATGAGGGCAGGTCAGCGTAAGGGAAGGCAGGGTGCCGGGAGGGGAGCGCACAGAGTGTGGCCGGGGCGCAGGGAGAACGTGGTGTTTATTGCTGGCCTCGCAGTCAGGAGCTGGGACTTAATCTGTAGGAAATGGAGAGTCAGTGAGGAGCGCTGAGCAGGACGGGGGCCTGGTCAGGGTGTGCTTCAGCGAGGCTAGCCAAGCGCAGGAGCAGGAACGAACCAGAACAGAGGAAAGTGGGCGGCAGAGGGGCAAACGTGGAAGGGACATGCCACCCAGGGATGGACTGAGGAATCGGCAAAGCTGCGGGGAACGGAGTTCGGGTGATTTTAGTTTCTTTTTCTGTTGTGTTTTCTTTTCCCTTTCTACTTTTTTTTAAACTTTCTGTGTGTGTGTGTGTGTGTGTACACACATATATTCATAGATATTCATATTCACTACATATACTTAAATATTATACATAATTAGAAAGATCATAAAGCTACTGTAATAAAAATAAATGCTGGCATTTTTAAAAGATAGAAACACTGATATTCTCCAAATAATAAGTGCTGGCAAGTAATTTCAAAGGGGTGACATATTGTTTAACATTTGAAATTCCAAAGAGAGAAAAGTATTCCCAATTAATGCTTCTGTTTTCTTACAAAGTAACTGCTGAAGTCAAGGAACGTGGAACACAAGCCCTCTGCCGATTGTCACTTACAAAAATATAAAGCGGGTCGTAGTCTGGAGAGCTGGCTAAGGCCTCTGGGGGTTTCATGCTCAGGACCGAGGTCTTGCCGGCCAGCTGAGGTGCGGCCTCCTGGCTCGGCAGGGCTATGATGGTGGTGGCTTCATCCTGCGCAGGACCGAGAGCGGCGTGTTAGTTTTGATGCCAGGACAAGAGGGGAAAGGTGGGCATGACTCTAGAAGGCGGGGCTGTGTTACCTCAGCTCCTTGCTTCAGGGCTCGAGCAAGCTTTTGAGGTCTGTAACTTGTGGAAGACTTCTGGACACAGAATGGCTGATACCCCTTGATTTTGTACAGCTCAGGAACCTGAGGGCGAAAGGAGACGGCTGACTGCATGTCCTTAAAAGCCCGTCACCGTTTAGGGGGATCTACTTCTCAACAGCGTTTCTGAGCTGCCTGACAGTAAAAGGAAATAAGCGCCATGTTGTAACCATCACATCGTGGCAGTTACCACTTTGGACCAGCACTGGAGGGACTTTAGTGCAAGTCCTGAGCCCTGTTCTGGGTCCCAGCACACACGAGCCTTCACAATTACCCTCCCACAGCATATGGCTTAACTGCAGACATACACCAAACACTAGTTTGTCCATTTAAAGTGTTTATATTCTCAAGAGCAGAAGTGGTCACACACCTCAAGATAGGCTGACTAACTTTTGTTCACTATCTTGTGTTTTTCTTAAAGTTTCTAGGATGTGAAGTTCAGATAGCTTCATGTATGCATAATAGAGGGTATAATCACAGAGTAAAGACCCTGGTTTCCATAAGCCACGTTGGGAAAAAAGAATCTGTTATACCTCACACATACCATAAAATAACAGCAGAAAAATACACACAATATTCCACACAGTATAATCTGTAATGGAACAAAACTAATCAAATAATGCAGTTCAGATCAAGAATATTTTGTTCACTTTATAAGAAACCCAATTAACTAATACCATATGACAGTTCTGACCTGCAGCTTGAGGAAGGAATAACTCTGCTTGAATGGAATTTCTGAAGATTTGATTGGGACCGGGCCAAGGCCGTCGGGAGCCTAAAATGTGAGAATTCCAAAAATTGACGCATAATCAACATTGAGCAAAAGCGCCCATGCTTCTATTTTCATACATTTCCAATATTAAATGAACAGCTCTGCTCTCAAAGTGCCCCTTCCCACGACCACAGGTGCTGCTTGATGTGTGGCGCCTGGAGGCAGCGTGGCCACCCCTCCTCCTCGTCTCTTAGTGAACGTGATTCTTCTTTTTTATTTTCTATAGTTATGGACACTGCAACATGCTGCCCAGAGTCCCCTTCGGGCTTCAAGGATTTAGTGCCCCAGCTGCTAGGAGTCCCGTTGGTAGAACAGCTCCCAGGGGTCAGCCCTCCCCAGGAGTTGCCTTGGCTGAAAGGAGCCGCCTCACTCATCACGTGCCCGTCCTGGGCAGCCCGCCTCCAGTGACAGGTTGAAGCGAAGATGTAAAGGCCAGGTCCTCTCACTGTCCCAGCTTTGGAGCCCCTCAGGAGTTCAGCGAGGCCTTTGTCAGGATTGCCGCCCTGCGTCGCTCTGTGTACTCCTGCCCCCGCCACGTCCCCTCCACAGGTCCCATCCCAAAGCACTACCTAATGACCCTCCTGCATGCTAATCTGCTTGGACACCGGAGCACCTGGACCAGCGCCTGACATTTTATGGGCACTCAATAAATACGGTATTTCACCTAATCTAAGACACCATCATTAAATTAATAGGATACAGTGCTAACATGCCATCAATTATAAGACATCTCTCAATTTCAAAGATGCTAAATATGAAAAAAGTGATCTTAGAATCGATGAAATATAGTATTTATGGAACTAAAAAATTCTTTATAGACAAGAATGCTGAGAATTCTGTTTTTCATCAACCCTGAGCAACAGAGAAATCTTTACAGAACTAACTAAAATATCAAGTGAAATGTGTAAGCTTTGAACTATACCAAAACAAGGAGCTGGGCCCCCAGCACAGTGATGCTCTCTCTTCATCCCTCCATCCTGTCCACTCCGCTAATTATTGACTGCCAGATATTTATTATTGCTTAAAAATCACAGATTTATTTTTTCCTAGGAGCTAAATATTCTGATCTTTTAAGTTGTTTAATTATCTAATGCAAAAAACACATGGAATTTCTAAAGTCAGTTCTGTAACCCTTGAGAGGATTAACCTGCAATGCTTAACGCACCCGATAGGATGCGAATGGCAAGTTTATTCTTTGAAACTAAAAGAATTATGTTGTATATGTACTTTCAGTATCAATTTAAACACACTTTTTATTGCTAACTACTTAACTTGGGCAACATTTTATTACTGGCTATGTGACCTTATGCCTCAGGTTCCTCCTCATCTGTAGCTGATAATCTTATCACGTAGATTTACTGAAGAGGAAGTCAACTGATACAACTGAAGCATTAAGACACTGCCCGACTCATGGAAAATGCAGTGTAAGGTTAGCTACTGCATTTCCTATAATGCATTAGTGCCCCATGGGGCAAGAGGGATGAACTGTCATGCCTCTTGCCACTGAGAGACACAGAGAGAGAGAAAGAGAGAGAGGGAGAGAGAGAGAGGAGGAATTCTGAGTCTGATGGGTTAGATTGTGAGATTCTGGGGCCATGTTCCCTCATTCCTAGGTCAGGTCATGGACCTGGGGGCTGCCCTTCTCTGGCCTCTCCGTCAGCTGAGCAGGGCCTGTCTCCTGGGGCCAGGCCAGGCCGTCTTGTTTCTCTGTCTGCCCGTCTGCTGTGAGGCCTGGTTCCCAGGCAGTCAGGCGGGGCTCAGGGCTCTTGCTGGGTTCCAGGCCAGGAAGGACCCAGCCCAGTTTACCCAGGAGCTCTGCACAGGCGTATCAGGTGCCAGGCAGGTGGCAGTAGCTGATATCTGGTTTCCCATTGGTCACAATTCCCTGGGCACAGGTCTCCCTTGGGAGCCTCTGAGGCGGAGGTGAAGGGACTGAGCCCAACAACTATCTCTGCCTCACAACCATCCGATCATGCCCAGGCCCCACCCCCAGCCTCGCAGCACCCACCAACTCGTTGGAGTCCTGAGGAGCACTGTGGGACGGGAAGGCGAAGGGCAGGACTTCCCTGGGCGACACCGAAAACCGCCTGGAATAATCGTCGTGACCGATCAGCGGCAGAAATCTGGAGGGACTCTTGTCTACGGGTGAAACAAACAGCACTTTTGGGGCGTTCTTAAGGCATTTCTCTGTGAAACCACCGTCTGTGGTTGCTTATTGAATTAGTGGGTACTTGCCACACAGCATTTCCAAAAGAATATCGTTGGATGTATGTATTAGACCCATTTTTATTTTCTCTTTTGTTCTTTACCTCAACAGCCACTCCAATTTTTTAAAATTTTATTTTACTTTTGCTTCTAAAAAACAATAATTCCAAATGAAAGTATCTCTGATGAATATTCCCTGTCCCCGTTAGCAAAGAAAAAGATTAAATTAAAGAATCATATTGAAGACATTTTCCAGGTATCCATACATACTTCACAGGTAAATGTTACAGCATTTTTTTAAAAGAGTTTCTTTATTAGAAGCTTGAATACCAGAGACAGAAATAATAAAGGAGGGAAAAAAGAATAATTAAAATGCAATAAAATGTTATGAAAAACAAAATACCCACTGGATCTTAAAGGAGAGGAAGCAGAGGGGAGGGGGTGCTGCTGGGGACCGAGGGCCTGAGCCTGAGGCCCCCGGGCCCCTCCTTCCCTTGGGGCTGTCTGGTCTCGCTCCCCGGCCCTGGTTTGGGGCACTACCCGTGGAGGAGGGATGGGGTCCTGCTGGTGTGACCGGACTGAAGGGCCCGCCCACTGCCTGTGCTCTGCGGGGCTCCGAGCACCCCCACCAGCCCCCCCCCCCCCTGGTGGAGCTCAGCCCACCCCCTTGGCAATGAATGGAAGTCTTTTCTTGCCTCTGATGATGGACTTAATAAACAGCACTGGACTAAGTAAAAAAAAAATTAAAAATCAACACAGTGCTATGAAAAACAAAGTACCCCTCTGGGTCCTGGAGGAAGAGGAGGAGAGGGGCTGCTCCTGGGGGCAGGGAAGTGGAGCCAGGCTCAGGGGCTCAGGCTCGGGAGGGGAGGAAGAGTGCCAGAGGATCAGGGCCTGCCTGTGGATCTGCACACGAGCCACCGATGGAGAATACAGGACATGGCTTTTGGGCTCCCAGAATCTACTGAGAGTGGGTGTCAGCCCCGGCCACCCTGGGGATCAGAGGATGGGAAGTTCTTTAAGTAGCAAAGATCATACAATATAAAAAACTTTATGTGCAAATGCTAGATTGAGACAAGATGCAGCCAATCGACAGTATAAATGATGACTATCTTATTCTCTTGGGTGACAAGAAAGAACAGAGGGCACAAAACAGGAGGTTGAACCACCGCCACCCTTCAATGAGATTACAACTTGGTCAGGTCGGGTGACCCTGCCTACTACCAGTTGGGCAGGTATTTCAGCCAAAGCTGCCATGGAGGTCTGATTTGTCACTGGTGGGTTGAATAATGGCCCCTCCAAGGTGTCCCCATTCTGTTCCCCAGAACCTGTAACTACGTCACCTCACATGGTAAAAGGGACTTTGCAGATGTGATTAAGTTAACGGTCTTGAGATGGGGAGAGTGTCCCAGGGAATCCAGGTGGGCCCAGGGTAATCACAGGGTCCACAGAAGAGGGAGACAGGAGGGTCAGCGTCAGAGAAGGAGACGTGACGACTGAAGCAAGAGGTCAGAGTGATGCGAGGAAGGGGCCACAAGCCAAGGAAGGCAGGTGGCCTCCAGAAGCTGGGAAAGGCCAGGAACAGACTCTCCCCTGGAGTCTCCAGAAGGAACCAGCCCTGCTGACACCTTGACTTGAGACTTCCGACCTCCAGAACTGTAAGATAGTAAATCCGTGTTGTTTTAAGCCATTATGTTTGGGGTGATCTGTTACAGTACCCATAAAAAAAACTAATGCATTTGATTCATGAAAATATTTTATTTCTACACAGCTAACTTCATTATAAAGAAACCTCGTGCTCAGAGGACTTACTGGTCAAGGCGTTGCGATTCTTCACAGCTGTACTTTACCTGGTGCTATTGACTGTTGTCCTTTAGTGAGCCTTCTGAGGATGGTCCCTTTGTCCATGTCATGAACAGCACTCAACATACTGAGTAGTCGTTGATGAACCATGATCTGGAATTAGAAAGAATAATGATCTCAAATTATTAATCGGTACATGCTCATTTTGGCATTCAATTTAACTCACTTTCCCCAACCACAACTAAGGGCTGAGGCCACCACTCTAAGTCAGAATTCACAGGGAGAGTGGCACGCTGCCCTAGGCTGAGGCCATGGGGACGTCAAGGTCTGGGTAACACTGACCTGCCTGAATACAAAAAAAGACCAGGTTGCCATTTGGCCTTGTCCCACCCAATTTATGAGCTCTGGTTTTCTCTATTTCCAGGGTGGAAAGAATGACTAGTTCTACGTTCTTTCTTTTCGGTACATGTGAATAGTAACGCTCCCGCTGTGTTAGCTGCAGAATTGAGGGACAAACTGAAGGGGCGATTCTGTAGAAATAGGGCTCTGGACTTTGGGCAGTGCTCAGCGTACACCGCTGTGCTCTGCATTCCGAGCAGATGCTAATGAAGGTGAGCACTCCCTGTGCACAGAGCTGTGGCTGAGGGGACCCTTCATGCCATGATTAACACTCCTTTCCATCCTGTAAAGGACTCTCTTGTTAACAAATATTATCAAGTGGCTACTGTGTGGCCAGTTCTGTGCAAGGTCCTGGAGATACAGGAGGCAGACCACGTGCTGCCCGAGGGAGCCAATGTTCCTGTGTGTGTGTATGGGTGGGGGTGGGATGGCAACAGACACTTGACCAAATAAACATGGTGAACGCCATGAAGAAAATAAAAGACAGTAAATGCATGAGGGCATGACTGAGGGGCTGAAGGGGGTCGGACTGGCAGGGATGATGAGGGAAGGCCGCTCGGAGGAGGTGAGCTTTGATCTGAGACTTGAAGGATGATCAACGACGATGATCTTGGGAAGAGAGTTCTGGCCAGAGGAACAAGCAAATACAAAGATCCTGATTCAGAAACCAAGGAGATGGTTTAAGGGACAGAGAGAAATCCATGTGGTTGTGTAGCCTTGATAAAAATTGTGCGTCTGATTCTAACTGCAATGTGAAGCCTTTGGAGGGTTTCGCCAGGGGAGAGGTATTACCATCTTCAAGCTTTGGGGGTACTACTCTGGCTGCTGTGTGGGGACGGGAAGCAGGAAGATCTGTTGCAGTGGTCCAGGTGAGAGATGAGGGGGTGGCTGAGCTGAGGAGATGGCTGGAAGTCATCAGGCTGGGACTATATTTGCACACCGAACTGACAGTACTTGCTGGGGAGTGTGAGCACAAGACTGAGCCATCACTCAGAGTGAAGCATGTAGCTGCGGACGGTACTTTTTTCAAGCTGGAGGGTTTTCTCCAGAATGTCCAGGGTGGTCCCATTAGTGGGAAGCCAGCCCGGCCAGTATCTTGCTGCTGTTTGCCCGTTGTTGGCAGCTGTGCTCTCTTCCCTCAGAGCACAGCTTCGTGCTGCCTCTTTGCACCACTTTTCTCCCCACGGTCAGCATCTTGCGGCACCTCTGTTCTGCATATACACAGAGCCCACCAAGACTTCAGCAGGGATGCGGGTTCCATGGGGCCTTGGAGGTTGGTGAGCAGGTCATTGATGCAGCAAGCTCTGCCTCTGCCTGGACCGTCAACAGTCCCGGCTGAAAGCGCTGCTGGAAAGATCATTGGTACCATAAACTTTGGAGTCCCCTGTATGTATTCACACATTTAATCCTCATGGACAACCCTGTGAGACAGGTCTTACTGTCATCCTCAGTTACAGATGGGGAAACAGAGGCCCAGAGGTTATGTAACTTGTCCAAGATCAGAAAGCTCCTAAGAAGTAGCACCAAGAATTAAGGGCGGGCAGTCTGGCTCCAGAGTCCAAGTCTTTACCACTGCTCTCCCCTGCTTGAGGGGCGGCTCTGCCCACCGAGGGAGCCACTCTAGTGGCAAGGACAAGAGATCTACAGGCAGCATATGATGCAAGAGGCACCACAGAGATCGCTAAGTGCTGAAGCTTACAAGGACTGTTTCTTGGAGGAAAGGCAGACTGCGCTGGCTCAAAGGACAGTCACTGACAGATGGAGATGGAATGGCATCTCAGTTGATGGGCAAGGGGCAGAAACACAGGTTTGTAGCAGGGAATGAGCTGGTGTGTTTGGAAGAAGACAAGGACTGAGACAACCTAGAGAACAGGAGGCAGCTGGAGGGGGTGTGGGTGCAGCCAGACCAGCGGCTCACCTTCCACCCTTTATTGGCATTCAAGGCTAAGAGGTCATTTTATTTTGATCACAGGAAGCCACTGGAGGCTCGCAATGTGCTGGGTGGAAGACCAGCGTGAGGGTGAAGAAGGCACAGCAGTGAGATGACACCGTGAAGGGGAAGCCATAAGCCTGGATGTTAGAGACAGGATTCCACAGGAATTCTCAATTGTCCTTTCTAGAAATAACTGATCAACATCCAATTGTTCTAGAGTTACCATATGACCTGGCAATTCTACTCCTAGATATATATACCCAAGAGAATTGAAAACGCATGTGCACAAATTGTACACAAATGTTCACAGTATCATTATTCATAACAGCCAAAAAGTGACAACAACCCAAATGTTTCCAAGGATGGATAAACAAAATGTGGGACATCCATACCTCGAAAACACATTAAGAGAAAGAAGCCAGCTACGAAAGGCCGTGTGTGTGTGATCCCATTTCTGCCAAATGTGCAGAAGAGGCAAATCCACGGAGGCAGGAAGCAGACGAGCGGTGCAGCGACTGCGGGAGCGAGAGGCTGCTCGCGGGAACGCGGGTTCTTTGTGCAGCGATAAAAATGGTCTAAGGTTAGACAGTGCTGCTGTGAATACACTGAAAACTACTGAATCGTCCAGTTTCCAAGAGTGAATTTTATGGCATGTGAATTATATCTCAATAAAGCTGTTATAACAACCTCACCGTTCAATTTCCCTGTGCTGATGACTAAACACATTGCGGTTTCAGTCTGGTCCTGAGACTTACCTTGCGTGCTGCTTGTTGAAACCGTCTTTGCGCCCTGAACCTGTTGACCCAAGTATTATTCGTGAGTGGATCAAAACTGGGATGAAATTCCTGGATTTTCTGTGAACACAAAATATAGACACATCTTCGATTTAAATTTTAACTCCTGGCATAAACATTTAATAAAAATGTTTTAGAGTTTGATCCCAAATCAAGTTATTATTTATTTGTCCTGCCATTTAATGAGCATTTATTAAGCACGTTTAGTGTACATAGCATTATAGGGAATACTTCTTGGGTTGGGGGTCAAAAGTGGAAGACAAGATTTGGGTTTTAAGAGATTTACAGTCTGGTTAGGGAAGCTCAAGGAAACACATGTGACCCTGAGGAAGAAGAATAAAGACACACAGAAACCAATGCCACATGGGGGGCGCTGGCACGGCATCCAGAATCGAGAACAGTGGGCTGTGGGATCCTCGCGGAGAACGAGGACTGTTTTGGTCGGCCCTGCACCGAGCACCAGCACAGGCCTGCGTATGGAGTGCAGTGTGCATAGGTCAGTAAATGAATGTGGAGGAAAGGACGCCTGCCACAGCCTCAGGCACTGGAGCTTCTCGAACAGGGAGACGATATGAAGGAAAAGGCATCAGAAGTGAACTCATCTCACGCTGGCCCACGCAGTGGGCTGGAGAGGAGAGGGAGGAGGGGCGGATACAGGAACAAACAAGCTGTTGGATTAGCTGAGGGTGAGCCACGAAGGCCGGGCTTGGGTGTGGCCTTGTGGAAGAGCTATGGCAAGACTTCGTGGCCAAACTAAATGTGGGGAGAAGAAAAGAGGTAGAAATAATTCAGATGTGGCAAACCCAGAAAAGAAAAGCGGGAATGATGGAGGTGGGGGAGATTAGGAAGAATTGCTTCATTGTTGAAATTAAAAATTGGGGTTTTAACCAGAAACAATTATATGACAGAGATGCTCAGATGGAGGGGCTACTGTCCCCATTCTAGGTTTGAGGACACTGAGGCTTCAAGGCTAAGAGGGCTTCTCCTAGGTCCCAAATCGGTGGTAGAGCTGGGACCAGAACTCTGGCTTCTGACCTCCTGTCTTGTACCCTTCCCACAAGGGGACCGGGCAAGGAACAGAGGCCCAGGGACTCACCAGGAGCACCCGCAGATGGGCTTGCAGAGCAAAGGGAAACAAAAAAAGAGATCAAGAAGGAGAAAGTAGAGGGGTGGAAAGGAGGAGCCAAAGTATATAATGCCGTTCATTTCAAGGGAAGCATTAATTACGAGTTTTGATGCTTTACTCGCAATACGTAAGAAAAAACACTCTGCAAGTGTAAGCACATTAAAAATTATTAAATGTCCCTTGGTAAAAGGATTTCTATAAAACTGTTTAGCGTTTTAAAAATAAGCATATAAAGAGCTGCTAATAATTAGATTTCAAGGAAAGGAAAGTTACCCACTTCTTTCAGATTGCGAACAACCCGTGTGTGGTTAACTTCTGTCTTGAGTCGCTGAAATTCCTCATCCAAAACAGGATCTCCTCTATCCAGCTGGGTTTTTAATCATCAAAAACATTAAAATTGAATACAAGTGTACCAACTTTATTTCTCTTTAAAACTGGCAGAAACCCATTAAGCAATTGGACAAACCCACCCATGGAGTTCCCGTTGGGAGTGGTGGTGACGGAAGTAGGTTATAATGATCGTTATGATCACACTTACTGTTTAAACACAGGGATATTCTATAGAGGCACAAACCCAATACCTTCTTTTTGTAATTAGAGGACAGTGTCTCTGGAAACGATTTCTGAGGCATTTAAAACTCACAGAAAGGATTTCAGGAAACCATGTAACCATGGGAGTATAGAGCTTTCATTTTAAAGAAACTTAATGTCCCAGTGAAGTTTTAAGCCCCTCTGAGCTGATTATCCAGATTGTAACAAAGGCACGTGGTTCCTCCCCTTTCCCGGTGGTGGACCGGGTCTGTCTCTTCCCTGGAGTGAGCGTCCCCCAGGCTGCTCCCTTCCCCGATGGCCCCTGAGCTCTTTCCTCTTCCCCAGGGGTCACGGGTCACTCCCAGGAAGGCAGGCTGGGCTTGGGTCAGTGGCGACACCCACATGCCTCCATGGAAAAGGGGGCCGTGCAAACTGCAAAAACTTGTTAGCTTTTGTCTACCTGCGGTTTTTCATATTTGTTTGTTAGGTGACTTCTAAAACTAGCTTGGCTCTTAGGTACATTGTTCACAATCATTTTTAGAGACTTCACTGAAAGACATCTATTCTGATCACCACATTAACACCCTATTCAGAAGTAAGAGAGTTCTATTGTTGTCGCCGAGGTGGGGAGCTGTCTAGCTCTGATTTGCACATATCAGGAAGTTGAGTTTGAGACCGTGGACCTCAGATTCAAATACAGATTTCATGGGGAGAGACTCAGACCACACCCCACACCTCCCCACTAAAAGTAAAATAAAACAGGCAATTTAAAGAGGGATTGGCAAAGAGGTTGTTAGTAGAAGAAAGAGGAGGGAGATTTCTGATATCTTTATCAAGACTCTACTCATTTATAACGAACATCTCAGAATTTAGGATTATTGACCGTCTCCTCTGAGTAAAAGCTCGTCATCCTTGATGGTTCGTGCTGTCCAGCTACAACGCTGACTCCCCCACATCCTCCATCCAGCTCTCTTTTTCTGGTTTTCTACCATATGCCTTGGCCTCCAGGTTTTTCTTGCCACTGGGCCACCTGCCAGGATTCAGCAGCCAGTAAAATCTCCTGGACACACAGTCAGGTCCCTGCAACACTTGCTCTCCTACTATGCTGGGGCCTCGGGGTCCTGGTGAGTGATCCTAAGGATGTGATGGCTCGTTTCCAGCTCCCCTCACTCACTTGTGCAAATGCTCACCACTACCCCTGGCCCCTCTCCAGTCCCTGTTCAGCACAGTCTCTGCAGCTGGCCTTGCTTCCTGGATCAGCCGGAAGACAAGGCCACACACACAGCCTTCTACAGACCCCTCTCTGCATGCAAACCTGACTGTACCCCGAGTCCGTCCTTCCTCGGCTTCTCCAGTCCTTCCTCCTGTTCAGACCCCATCTTTCCTCTGACCACGGCCTCTTCCCAAGCTTCTTCAACCTTTTCCTCCGTGATTGCTCTTTGCCCTCAGCCTATAATGTGCTCAAGTTCTTGCACCTCAAAAACCCCTGCCTTGACCCCTCGCCCCACAATGGTCCATGTCATTACTCATCTCAACTTCTCAACTATCGACTCACATCTACACATTCCTCAAGCCATTACAATTTGGCATTTTACCTCCACGAATCTACTGGAATCGCTATCCCTGAGGCACACAAGGACCTCCAATCCACCCAATCGAAGGTGTACTTTTCAGGCCTTATTGTCCTGGAGCCCTCGCACTTGACTGATCCCTCCCGGGCTGCTTCCTCTGTGTTCTCTGGACCTCTGACCTCTGACCTCCCTGACCATTCCTCTCCTGTCTCCTTAGTGGTCCTGCTGCCCTCCCCTTAAGTAAGAAGTTCTCCAGATTTCCTGCCATGAGCTGCTGCCTTTCTCACACTATTCATGTTCCCCAGGTCACCACGCTTGTTCCGTGCTCTCAATCTCTACCTCGATGCTGCCCACTCCCAAGTCTCTGTCTCCAGCTCTGTTCCTTCAGCCGCCACCTGGATGACCCCAGTCACCCCAGATGTAACATGTCCCAAATTAAACTTTTCATCTTCCCCTTAAGCCAGCTTTTCTTCTGTCTCTGAGATTTCACGTAAAACCACCACCATGCACCCAAGCTGCAAACCTGGGCATCACTCTACCTTCTCGCTCTCCTTACCCCTCACCTCCCATTTATCTACAAGTTCAACTCTATCCGTGCCCTTAGCACTTTAAATCCTCTCTTAATGTTGCAGCCCCTTCTGGACTGTGACCTTCTCGAGCGCAGAGACCGTGGCTTATTCACTAGCACAGAATCTTCCATACAACGGGCGTTCACTAAACGAATCAACGGCTGGGTCTGCCTGTCAACCAAACGCTGGCAGTTACAGCCTTAACTCGCACACTGACCTGCTCTGCCACGTCTGTATCACCTTCATCTTGAAAACAGAAAAAATCATTCCCTCGTGGGGCTGAGGAAAATACTTGATATTTTGTTTTTAAAATCCCATGCAAAGAATCTGAACACATCACACTACGTTTAAATGCCAATCTAATGTGTGCTTTTCCTGAATGCTACGATTTACCAATGTAATGATTGTACATTCTTTTGCTTGTCTTATGAAAAATAAAGAAAATAAGACATATTTATTCAAATATCTTATTTGGACTCCAAATAGGAAGAAAAATGTATTCCATATGAGAAATGCATTCATATCTGACAACAGAGTGTTGTTCCCCAGCCCCTCCTACCCCCGCCCGCGTGTGCAGTGCCGAGTGTGGGAAGCTCACACCCCCAGCTTAAATCTACGTGTTATGGCTGAATTGTGTCCCTCCAAGCTCCATATGTTGAAATCCTAACCCTGGTACCTCAGGAGGTGACTGTATTTGGAGATACGGTCTTTAAAAAGGTTATTGAGTTAAAATGAGGTCATTAGGGTGGGCCCTAATCTGATGTGACTAGTGTCCTACAAGAAGAGAAAGGAGACAATGTGGAGGCACTCGGTCATCTACAAGCTAAGAAGAGAACGGATCCTTCCCTCACGTCCCTCAGAAGGAAGCCACTGTGCCAACACCTCCATCTAGGACTTCCGGCCTCCAGAACTGTGAGGAAATAAATCTCTGTTGCCTATGGCACCCAGCCTGTGGTGCTTTGTTACTGCAGCCCCTGCAAACTAAGAAATATGTGATGGTTCCACAAATCCTACCAATTAAGTCCAAGCCCCTGTGACACGAAGCCCAAGCTGGATCCTCTCTCCTCTGCCCCATGTGTGTCGTGTGCTTCAGTCCTTATGGACCTGTCCCCGGGGTTCTCTGCACCCGTCCTGCGTGTAACAATGTCTCTCACGCCACGGTGCGCCCAGGGGTTTCGCCCAGTCCCACAGGTCCCGTGTCCACCCTCCCTCTCCCTGAACTTACAGGTGCTGCCTTGGCGACCCAGGTACGGCCCCTCCCTCAGTTTTCCCCTTTCTGCTCAGCCCCTTTGAGCATCTCTGACTTGGAACTTGTGTGTGTATCTGGTGTTGGGGTGGCTCCTGGTCACTGTCTGTGGGTCTCTCTGACCTTCACGCTCTGCAGATCATGGGACGGGTGCACCTCGTGCTCAGAATTCCAGCCAGAATTTGAGCCTTTCCCTCCCTCTGAACTGAATTCCTCTCTGTCCTCTTTACTACTTTTCAAAATTATACCATGTCCTCCAGGAAGCTTTCCAATTAGATGACCTCTCTCTCCTCTTTGGATCTGAATCCCCATAATGCTTAGTAGAGGGCTCTCGTGACACTTACAGCAGCCTTGATTTATGTTAACAACTAACTTGTCATCAGCCTTCTCCCCTCCCAACTAAACTAGAAGTTTTCTTCCTCTTGACATGGCATCTTGCATGTAACAGGAATTCAAAATATTCAGTGAAATAAATGATTATCAAATTAGCAGTAATTCTGACCTTATATTTGGTGTTTACTCTTTGCCACTCTTCAGTAAGGTCTGTTTTAAATTTAAAAGACATTTGATCTTTACCAAGGTGCACTTGCCTAGGGAGAAAAAACCCAACTTTCAGAACCCATCAGAATACCATTGTCAACTTTAGGATGGAGTGTCTTAGCGATACTCCACCACTGAAAAGGGAGGCTGAGATATCAGAGGAGACACCACGGGGGAGAGACATCGTAGACACTTCAACAATATAACCAAGATGAACAAAGTGCTCTGCAAAAGGAAGCTTATCTTCTAGTGACATGCACTAAAATATTTGTGAACAGAAAATCTTGATGCTCAACATCATCAGACATTGGGAAATGCATATCAAAACCATGGTGATGCAGCACTTCACGCCTACTAAGATGGCTATAATGAGGAGGATGATGATGATACTAATAACAAAGGAAAGTAACAGGTATTGCCAAGGATGTAGACAAATTGGAACCCTTGCACACTGATGATAGGAGTGTAAAATGGTGCAGCCACCATGGAAAACAGTTTGGCTGCTCCTCAAAAAGTCAAACATAGAGTTACCACGTGACCCAGCAATTCCACTCCTGGGTATACAGCCAAAAGAACCGAAAAGATATGATCACACAAAAACTTGTAATTAAATGTTCATAGCAGAATTAGTTATAATAGCCAAAAGGTGGAAACCACCCAAATGTCTGTCAACTGATGAATGAATAAACAAAACGTACTATGTCCACCCAATGGAATGTTATTCCGCCGTAAAGAGGAATGAAGTACTGACAGATGCTACGATGTGGAACAAACTTAAAAGCCTGTTAAATGAAAGAAGTCAGTTACAAAAGGCCCTATATTGTGCAATTCCATTTATATGAAATGTGTATAGTAGGCAAATCTATAGAGATAGACAGTAGATCAGCGGTTGCCAGAGGCTGGGGGGAAAGTGGACTGAGGAGTGACTGCTTAATGGGCATGGGGTTTCTTTTTGGAGTCATGCAAATGTTCTAGAACTAAGTAGTGATGATGGTTACACAACATTGTGAAAATACTAAAACCTCTGCGTTGTACACTTTAAAATGGTTAAAATGATGAATTTTATGTTATGTGAATTTTGTCACAGTTTTAAAAACTCTGGTACGTAATGTGTCTATCATGGAGCCTGGTGCCTGTTCAAAATAAATAGGTAGCTAGGATTTAGAAAGGGGAGGGGGTGTCTGGAGAGCTGGTTTAGATTAAAGGAGACTAAAGACACATGAAAACCAAACACAAATTGTATAATCCTTGATTGGACCCTGGATCCCTCCTCTCCACAGACAAAAAGCCCAGGTAAAAAGGGCAGTATTGGGACGCCTGGGTAAATTTGAACGTGGCTGATTATTTCATATTGTATCAATGTTAAATTTCTTAGAAGTAGTTACGGTAACGCTGGAGCACGTGCTGTTCTTAGGCTACATGCGACAGTCTTTAGGCCTCAAGGTATCGTCAACTTACTTCAAATGGTTCAGGAAAATAAAGGACGTGTGTGCATCTGTGCACGCGTGCACAAATGTGTGTACACATAGAGAGTGAGGGGAAGTGCATGTGGCACAAAGTTAACAACTGAGGAAACTACGTCAAGCGTATATGGGTGTTACTTGCAGATTTAAAATCTTTCAACAAAAAGGGAGAAAATATTAAGTGAACAATCCAGCATTCGAAATTGAATTTAGGATGTGATTTCAAGTATGTTACAAAAAAGCATAGAAGGAAGGAAATATACCAGTGGTGACAGTGATCATTGCACTATAGTGGTTTTTTCCCCTCTCTATACTTCAAAAAAAAATTAAAATATTTATTTAAAAAATAAAAAAAATATTTTTCAGGTTTTCTACAATGACAACGTGTCCATTTTTTATAACAGGAAAAGAGTATTTTTTAAATGACCTTGAGTTACTTGGCATACTTGAGGCCAGACCCTGAGTAGAGACCCACACTGTCGCAGAGGGAAATAAAGGGCACGCCCTCGTGCCAGCAGGGTGACAGGGTGGGAGACACCTGGGAAGGTCCTCAGCTCAGGGTGAGTTCTGTCTGTCTGGGAAGCATGGAAGCAGGGGCATGGATGAGGCAGCCTCTCAAAGGCCTTTCCCAGGAGTCTCTTTTTTAGCTCAATTCAAGAGTGTTTCAAGTTTACTTTCGCTGAAACTGTATACACGGATACGCCTGGTATGATCTGGTAAAAAACTGTGAAAAGGGCTCTACTTTGAGTGTAGGAGCCAGGCTCCCCATAAGGCCCTTGGGGCACACAGCACAGGGCACAGGGGGCTCACGGTGGGGCGAGATTTGGGGCGCCTGCGTCACCCAGCTCTGTCCTGGAGCAAGAGGGGTACTGGCAGCAGTGGCCAGCAAGGAGCAGTGTCCCAGCTCCTCCCACAGTTCACTCTGATTCTGCCACTGTCTGGTCACACTGAGGAAAGAGCATGGTTGGTCACATTGATCTATTCCTAACAGAAACTTCATTCTGAAATACAAGGCCGTGCAGAGGGGAGAGAATAATCAAATTTTCGAAGGGCATTAAAACTCATTACATTTCATTGTGCCTTAGGTATAAAACGCCATTACTAAAAACATTGGACTGTCACTTGATACAAATCATTGCTCAACACTTACCACTTAAGGTGATTTTTGATCTCTTCATAAGTGTCCCGTCTGACTTTCTGTTCAAAGAGTGCTTCCTTCATCTGTCTTGCCCTTGAAATCTCATTGCCTTGGTCCAAAACTGAGGGAAGGAGCAAACAATGATTATACCAGTAACCAAAACACAATCGTTGGCCGAGAGAAAAACAATTTCTAACAGCAAAACCTCAGAGCGCCCTGACAAGGTTGTGTCTCGCCCATAAACAGCACACGTGACGAGCAGTAATCCTCTCCTATTCTGCCCAGGGGCTGACTGACGGTGGGCCAGCTGGGTACCTTCTCTTAATTCTTTAATCTTCAATTTTCCTGGTTCTTGGTTTAAAACGGTTGCCACAGCAAATGGATTTGATAAGTCTACTGGAAATCTCAAGTTCTGATATTCAATTTCCTGGGAGCAAATCAGGAGGGAAACTCGTTATTCTGCCTCTCCGTCCCTCCCTCCATCCTGCTCAGCACGGAGCCCACCTCACCTTAAGCTTTGGAGGCTTCGTCTGGGCTGGCCGTCGGTGAAAGTTTATACGTGTCATTGCCTTTTCTGGAGGGATGTCTACTTTCTTAGAAAGAGCATTCAGCCTTTTGAATTCTTCTAATCTATAGTTTGAGACAGATATTCAATTAGTATAGAATCCAATGACTCAAGGCTCCTATTTTTGTGTTCCGTCTGATAATGCCATGACTTACAGTCCATTAATTACTACAGCTAAGCTGAGAATCAAGCTGTGTGCTAAAACTGGGTCAATTAAAAGAAATGCAATCTCAGTCCACCAGTGTATAATCACGTACTTCAAAATAGCCCGCCAACGGCTCCTTTTCCTTAGATTCTCAAAGAAGAGAACAAGTGGAAAACATGACAGGCTGAAAAATGCTCTCATGGGCTAGCATAATTTATTTCTAGGCTGTCAGTTTTCAATAGCTAAATTTAAGAAAATCTTGAATGTAAGACCTGAAACCATAAAACTTTTAGAGGAAAACATTGGCAATAAGCTCTTTGACATCGGTCTTAGCAGCATCTTTTTGAATACCATGTTTACTCAGGCAAGGGAAACAAAAGAAAAATAAACAAATGGGACTACATCAGACTAAAGCGCTTCTGCATTTTAGCAAAGGAAACCATCAACAAAACGAAACAACAACCCACCACCTGGGAGAAAACATTTGCAAATCATATATCTGATGAGGGGTTAATTTCCAAAACATATAAAGAATTCATACAACTCAACAACAACAAAAAAGAACGACCCAATCAAAAAATGGCAGAGGAAATGAACAGACATTTTTCCAAAGAAGATATACAGATGGCCAACGGGCACAGGAAATGATGTTCAACATCACTAATTATTAGGGAAATGTAAATCAAAACTACAGTGAGATATTACGTCACACCTGTCAGAATGGCTATAATTATCAAGATGAGAAGTAATAGGTGTTGTAGAGAATGTGGAGAAAAGGGAACCCTCATACACTGCTGGTGGGAATGCAAACTGGTGCAGCCATTATGGAAAACAGAAAAAAAAGAGATTTTTCAAAAAGTTAAAAATACAACTACCATATGATCCAGCTATTGCACCACTGAGTATTTATCCAAAGAACATGAAATCAATAATTGAAAAAGCTATATGCACCCCTACATTCATTGTAGCACTATTCACAACAGCCAAGACATGTAAGCACCCCAAGTGCCCATCAACTGATGAATGGATAAAGAAAATGTGGTATGTATATACAATGGAATACTACTCAGCCATAAAAAAGTCAAAATCGTGCCATTTGCAACAATATGGATGGACCTTGAGGGTATTACGTTAAGTGAAATAAACCGCACAGAGTAAGACAAACACTGCATGATTTCACTCATATGTGGAAGATAAACAAACACAAGGACAAGGAGAACAGATTAGTGGTTACCAGAGGGGAAGGGGATGGGAGGGTGGACGAAAGGGGTAAAAGGGCACATACGTGTGGTGAAGGATGAAAACTAGACTATTGGTGGTGAACACAATGCAGTCTACACAGAAACTGAAATGTAATAATGGACACCTGAAATTACAGTGTTATAAGCTGACATGACTTCAATAAAATAATTGAAAAAATCTTACATTGATTTATCTTCCTAGTAAAAGAATGATTATGCCCACTGTTTGTAGCAAGATCTTGCAAGAGTGATTCAGACTAATGTTTGAGACTTTTTCTGTAACTGAAAACTGCCTTTGGACAAATCTACATTTGTAGGTACAGACAGTGCTGCTGACATCCCTATAGAAGCTGCTGGAGTTGCTTATCATGAGATGCAGTAGAACCAAGTTATGTTCCTTAGCGTTACCCACGAAGCATTTCTTTAAGCAGGAATATGTGAAGACTTGTGTTATAGGATTACCTAAGTCCAGGACGTTACAGAAATAAGACAAGGACATGCTTCCATGCATTCGTTCTGACGGCATCAATATGGTCAATATACGTTTGCTGAGCACCTACTGAACAGGCCCCACTGCCCGACGTGGGCGCTGTGCCAGCAATCCCACATTTAACATGGCCCGCGTAAGAGCGTCCTGAGAGGCCCACGGCCTTTGGGGAGACACACACTGACTGACAGGCTGTGCTGTGCAGGGAGGAGGCGCTTGGTTGGGGAGTGAGCTGCAGCTCAGCATCCGCATCTCAGCAGAGTTCCCACATCCCCTCTGCTGTAAACAGTAGGAAAAGAAAAAGTTTCTGAGGGTGTTAAAAACCAGCTTCCTTAAGAAATCTAACTGCTAGTGCTGACGATGGAAATGAAGGGGTCTGAGACAGTGATAAACTAAAGAGTCACAGGTGGAATTTGGCAGTGCCGAATTTAGGACGTGAGAAAGTCCAGCACACACGCTCTTCTGAAATGAGAAAGCAACCTAGGAAACTTTCAGAGAATACTGCGGCCAGGGTAATTTTTTCCTTCTGGTGGAATTTATATGTTCTAGTACTATCCGTAGTCTGGGGAGACACGCCCTTGAGACATAGCCCTTGCAAATGACAAGAGGGCACTAAATAAGATGCCAAACTCTAGCTGGAAAACCAAAATACAATAGCTTAGAAGTAGCATACGCCTGTGTTTGTGTGGTGCTCCTGCCACACAAAGCTCTCCTGTATTTGAGAACACGTCCATGGAAGGACATATAAGCAATAACCCAACTCGAGTGATGTCTCTAAGAAAGCCATTTGCGTATTGCAGCCCATGACGTGAGATGGCAAACAGCATTTTGCTCAGCCAGTTATCTGACACCAGAAAAATTAGAGCTGTTTTGTATTTATATCCAATGCTCCCTGTTTACTGCCTGAGTGACTTTATTTCTACTACGATTACTTGCAGGATGTGGGTTCACCGGGCCACGCTAATATCCTATAGTTGACTTAGGCTGCTGTGAATTTTGAGGAAGAAATCACGATATAAACATATAATAACTCATGGAGTTAGTTCATATTTAAGGTTGTTACTTCACTTTTAATATGCCTAATGATGCTGATATGTGATTTGTATGTGTGTATGAAGGGAAGAGGAGGAAAATCAAAATATTTCTTTACCATTTTCAAAATGTTTGTGAGGGTTTTCTAAGATTAGTATTTATACAGTGATAAATTCTCCTTTTAATTTTTATAAAAATAATGTATATTAAACAAACATTAACTTGATCCATTAGTATATAAAAATACAAGCTCACATTCAAATGGAAATAGAAGTTCAGAAAAAATTTATTACAAAGTAAAACTTTGTCCCATTTCACATCTTTACTCTGACTTGAAAGCTAACGATGCTTTAAAAAACACTCCCATGGGGCACATTTCCATTTTCGCCTTATGTCCAGGTCACTTGTTACACATGACTTCATTTGGCCCCTCTGTTGTGAGTATCTTCAGGGTGTGGACCATTTCCCATGGGGTTTTGCAATAGTCACTGCAAACAGCAGGCACTCAATTATAATGTTCTATTGGAACTTTGAAAATAGTTATGTTGTTCCGGCCTCATGATGTAAATTTTTGAATGGACAGTAATACATATATATGGTCAAACATTCCAACAGCGCACTGAGACTAATCAGAGAAAGAAAGTAGCCCTCAAAGACCGCTTTTTCTCTGTCATCTCCTCCCCTCTCGGCAGAAGCAACTACTGCTACAAGCATAGAGAGAGTCTATGCATCACTATTATATTTTAAGGTGTATTTTATAAAAGTTCATCATCTTAAGTAAGTTGCTGATGGCACTCTGTTACAAGGAAGAAAGACAGAATGGAAGAAAGGAAGACTTGGATTTTTAAAAACGTTTTAAGAATAAACCAAACATCCCAGAGCAGCCATACTTCAGAGCCATGTTGGGACAGCACGTCCCCGTGAAGACACATTCGTAGGGTTGAGAGTTGAACTGTGAAATCCATAAGCGCATTCTCATTTGTGCAGTGCCATACTGAAAGGGTGTAAACTTCACAGTCACGTTCATCCTCCCATTAGCTGGAATTACTCCTGGAAGGAAAGAAATGAGAAAACATGATACTTTCTCTCCTTGCGAAGTCCGGTCAACGAGGCTGACACACACAAACACACATTCTCCCCATGACAAGCACAAGCATTTCTATTATCTTTGTATAGTCTTTTCATTAAATACACATGAATCAACTTCTGCATGTTTACACTGATCTCATTTACCAGTTACTCCATTAGTGCTCTACAACAATCATCTGATTGTGTCAGTTACACAAACACACATATCAATCAGCATTAATGAGTCAGCAACTACTTCCCAGAACCACAATCTTTAAGCTAATTGCCGGATGTCAATGTTAGTGCTGTAAGCAGCAAGGAAAACCTAGGAGCACACATAAAAGTTTCTGTGCAAATAATTGAGTTTCCTATATTTTTCTGTAATTTGATTCTCTCCTTTCAAATCTTCAGGATGGACTACCGTTCTCTCCAGTCAAATATCCTACTGCGCCGTGTCCTTCCTTCGAATCTCTGGTGCCAACAGAGCTTGGAACACAGTTAGTGCTCGAAACTGTGGAAAGGAACAGCAAAGGGAGGAAGGGAGAAAGGGAGGCGCAACGTAGGAGACGCGAGAAGGACTGACGTTCTCTCTGACCTCCACCGAAGGCTCTTTGGTTTGCCTTCTAGATGGTTCCTTCTGCCCCCGTGCTTCTGGTCTTTCCACTGTCCCTGCAGAGACCTTGCTCATTCCCTCATAAATGCCCAGCGTCCACTCCCTCCCATCTACACGCTCCTCTGAATTTTGTACCACTCTCTCCCTGGCTCTCCGTGCTCAGCCACACGGACCCTCCATTCTGCCATCCAGTATTCACTGAGCACTTACGGGGTGCCAGGCACTGTTCCAGGCACTCAAGATACAGCAAGAAACAAAACAAAGCATCATGGCGTTTACATTCTAGTTGAGGACAGCGAAGAAAAACCACCAAACACAGAATATAAAACATAAAGTCGTGTCATGAATACCAACAAGAAAAATAAAGCAGGTGGGGGGGAGATGAGCACAGTGGCAAGTGCTAATTGAGACAGGATGAAGGGACCTGAAGAAGGAGAGGGGCCTTTGTGCTAATCCGCAGACTTTGGGCTCCTGCTGCCTCAGGGCACTTGCTGTTCAGCCTACAGAGCCCTTTCTCCAGATCTTTTCGTTTTTTCATCCTGCTCTCTGAAGTTACCTCTTTACCGTCTGCCTTCCCTGGATTCGAATGTTTTACAAAAGTAGGTGCCTGCTCATTACTATGTTCCCAGCTCAAGAGACACTTGTTGAATAGTGAATGAACCCAAACGTCAAAGCCTACGTCACCTGCGCGTTGCAGGAACTCCTCCTGACTCTCATTCACAGGAGCCCGTCCTCCCTAAACTCCTGGCAGCCCCACAGTACCCTGTGCTACCCGAATCGCTGCCTCTCAAAGTTTCCGAGTCTCCCAAACGGATTACAAGCCCCTAAGGCAGACAGAGCAGACAGGCCAGGCCCCAAAGCTCTTTCATCTGCCCGGATCCCTAGCACAGAGGCTCAGAAACAGGTATTTGTCCATTTCTGAGTGCAGACGTCAAAATCTTTAGAGGACACTCAGGAGCGACCTGAGAGCCTGCTGCAGAGAGAGCGCATGCGCAGAAGAGCTCATTCCATCTGTCAACCCACCCTCAGCCGCGTGGAACTCCAGGATGCACTGAGTTCAATATGTTGACCACCCACCTGGTCAGAAAATTCACCCCTCTGACCGGCAATTCACTGGGGGCTTTAGGCTGAGAACATTCTATTGTTTCTGCTCCAGCTCGTTAACTTAAAAAAAATAAGAACAAACTCCGGAGCAGAGATTAATGTTTGCCTTGACCTGGTTGATTTATTTTAAGTGCTCCCAGCCCAGACCTAATACATACAGCGCACTGGAGTGCACCCCAGGCAACCGGAGCACGCTGCTTTTTCCATTAACAGCGATCAGGTTAACATGACTCTGCTAACGAACATGGTCGCAGCTGATTGTCCAATGTTAACAGCTATAAAAGCTGTGCCAAGCACTCACCGCTTACTGCCCAGCAAAAACTGATGGTGGGAGGAAGGAGAATACGTTTCAGGTCTCAAGAGCGAGAAGGGCACCCCCAGAATTACTACTTTATTTTTAAAAACTCAAACCACGATTTTATGGCTTCAGTGCAATTTCGCCTGGGATCAATTTCGGATCACTACCCTTAACACACCAGGGATAATGTGAAATCACAGGGTAGGGAGGGTGGTGAGGCAGAGAGAGGGGAGAACAAAACTTAGAAATAAACTGGAAGCTAAGAAAACCCTGGTTTATCCATAAAATGAGTATTATGAAGAAAATGTGACAGCACAAAAATGCTATAATGATAAATGAAGTCACCAGAAAATACCACTGTATCTTTGCCTTATCACAGTTATGCAAAACGTGCATAAATATGGGCAGTTACTAAGAGGAGAAGGAAAAATAAAAGTGCGTTATTTGTTAGAGCAGTAAAGCCCAGGATGGGGATAATTTTTAAAAATTTCTTCTTTTGGGGCTGGCCTGGTGGCACAGCGGTTAAGTTCACACATTCTGCTTCATGGCAGACCGGGGTTCACCAGTTCCGATCCCGGGTATGGACATGGCACCTCTTGGCAAAAGCCATGCTGTGGTAGGCGTCCCATATATAAAGTAGAGGAAGATGGGCATGGATGTTACCTTAGGGCCAGTCTTCCTCAGCAAAAAGAGGAGGATTGGCAGTAGTTAGCACAGGGCTAATCTTCCTCAAAAAAAAAAAAATTCTTCTTTCTTACATGCCCCTACATTGTTATTACAATATTGATATAATTTTTAAATAATGTTTTCTTCAGAAATCTCAGAAAGCACAGATCATTCTCCCTAAATTGTCACAGAGCCATTTAACCTACGTGCTTGAAGTGTTAGTAAGGATGGGTCTTCATCTCCCAAGATGTAGGGTTGCACCAGCTGGGTGAATTGGGGTAAACTTCTTAATCGCTCTAAGCCTCAGTTGGGAATTTGATAGCTACATGGTTTAAAAATTGTCCACGAACAAGCTGTTGACAAACTAACAGTGTTTTTGATTCACTGGATGACAGAAGGGAGGGCTTCAGGGCTTTCCATTCTGACTCACTACCGAGAGTCACATGTCACCCACCAGGACAATCGCAGGCCACCGCTGCTGCCCAGGGTCTGTGGGCAAGGAAAGGCCTCAAAGACCACACAGACCCTGCCTCACACACTTGTTTGTCCTCGCATGAGCTTGGTGACTTGGTTTGGTCACTTTACCTGAGGCTCAGTTTTCTCATCTGTAAGATGGGACAAGGCTTACAGGAGAAAATGTACAGGGTCTGGGATAATTCTTGGCACACAGTATGTGTCCTATAAATGTGTCCTTCCCAACGATTCTGCCAAATAAAACAAGTAATAAGTTATTGTGTACTAAGCTATCATTAGAAATGTCAGGAAGAGGAGGCTGGGCCGGTGGTGTAGTGGTTAAGTCCGTGCGTTCAGCTTCAGTGGCTCAAGGTTCCCAGGTTCTGGTCCTGGGCACGGACCTAGCACCACTTGTCAAACCGTGCTATGGCGGCATCCCATGTAAAACAGAGGAAGATTAGCACAGATGTTAGCTCAGCGACAATCTTCCTCACACACACGTGCACACACACACACATACACACACACGTCAGGAAAAGGAAATACTTGTTGGAAAAACTTTATACTTGAGACATTTGAGTTCTTAATACATTTCTGGGGCCAGCCCCACTGCCCAGTGGTTAAGTTTGCATGTTCTGCTTCGGCGGCCTGGAGTTCACCGGTTCAGATCCTGGTTGCGGACCTACACACCTCTTGTCAAGCCATGCTGTGGCAGGCATCCCACATATAAAGTAGAGGAAGATGGGCATGGATGTTAGCTGAGGGCCAGTCTTCCTCAGCAAAAAGAGGAGGATTGGTGACAGATGTTAGCTCAGGGCTAATCTTCCTAAAAAAAAAAATTAATACATTTTGAAAGAGGAAAGGAACATAAGAAAAATCAGGTGAAGAACACACATCACAAGAGGATGACCTCAGAATGCAGGTGGTCACCAGAGTCCTAAAGAGATTACAGACAGCATGATTTGTCACAAGAGGAGTCACCAGAATTCAAGGAAGCACTATTAGAACACACTAGAAGGAGATGAAAAGAACGTCGGTGGAGCTCAGGAAACAAATGAAAAAAAGCAAAGGAACTGTCAGTGAGGTAGAAACTGCATTGGAAGGCACACACACACAAACACACACATGCACACACGCAGGTGCTGAACACAGAGACGTGGCAGCTAGGAATGAGGAATCCAGACAACATGAAATTATTTTAAAGAAGATAATAGATACTGAGGGCAAAGGATAACCAACATACACACATAACAGATATTCCTGAGGAAGAGAAAAGAGCAAACAGAAGATTAAAATATTCAAAGTTTTAACAGTTGAAAGATTTCCTAAACTAACGAACGTCGTTTTTCTCCAGATTGAAAGGACATGGCGTGTTCCGGGGGAAAAAAACGACACAGAGCAACACCAATATATATCCTGGTAAATTACTTAACCTCAAGACTGGGGGGAAAAAAAGAATTCTAAGGGCATCCAGAATTTACTAGGATGGGGAAAGATTCAGACCAGCCTCTGGATTCCTAGCAAATTCAAAGCAGAGGGGAAGCAAACAATGTCTACAAAGTTCTGAGGTGAACAAAGTTGCAAAGCAAGACTTTTATATCCAGTCAAGTTGTCCTTGATGATCACAGACAGCAGAGAGACGATCTTAAACACACACTCTAGGTGTGCAGCCCCCGGGAACCCGTGGTTAACAAGCCACCAGATGACAAAATCCAGATGACCAGAAAAAGAGCTGAGATAAAGAGCCTGGGCATGGAGAAAACATGAAACCAAGAACAGAGGGGAAGACCTTCCACTTCCACTTGGTTCCACTTAAACAGAAACTAAGTAAGTGCGGCATTTATGGCCACGAAACAGAACGTCAATGCTATAGATCCAGATAAGATACTATAACGCAACTGGGAGTTGTAAGGAGAGAAAGCGCACACGTGGCTGCTCCTTCTTTCTTCCACAGCCAACGTTCCAGCTGAAGTGGAAGCACGCAGTTGAAGAAGGCAGGGGCTCTGACCTCTTAAATGTTTTCAGAATCTCTTTTCTTAATTTTAGTAGTAAATTTTAGAAATGAATATTACTATCAAGGAAGGCCGTCAATTCCTTCAGCTTCACCTTCAGTCAGCTTTTCTTCAATCAATATCAAGTAACAAACCCAGTACTTTTACATAGAATACAGCCCCATTTTTCTAATATTTTTGTCTGTCTCTGTAGCATTGTATGCATCTCGCGTCCCTTCCCTTCTTCTCTTTGTACATAAGCACAGAGCAGTGTCTGCAACAGAGTTCAACAAATGTTAATGATGGTTATTTCAGGGCTGGTGAGATTCTGGGAAATAGTTTTCAACTAGATTTTGTACTTTTTTGCAGTGCTTGAGTTTTTCAAAACAAATAAATTTCATTTTTATAAAGCCACTTCTTAAAGAAACATATTTATGTTATTTAACCCAATATCTCCCACACTTATTTACATGGAGAGCTATTCTTTTTGCCCTCCGTTGTTGCTGTTGCCTGTTTGGTGGCATAGCACCCTTCCCAGACCAGCCCTGTGGGACCCACAGCCAGGGCTGCTCTCCTGTGATCAGAGTTGGCGTTCTCTCCCAGGCTGCAGGAAGACAGACTTTCCCCGTGGGATAAAGGGCTGGGCCAAGCCATCCTGGCCTCTCTCGGGGCCTCACTGGGACCGGCGCTTCTGGATGGGCAGTAGAGGTACAGAGTTTGGTCAAGGTACAGACACTGTGCTTAGTGAAGTTCACTGGACACTGCCGTGGTCAGCTGAGCTCAGGAAGCCCAGACTGACATGCCACCAAATGGTCATCTTTAACAGGAGATACCAGGACCCCTGAGGACAAAAAGAATCTTCATGACCTGGTTGAGAGCTATTATTAGTTTCTCTAACTTTTCACTCACAAAATAGAATTTTCCTTACTCTTAGTCTGTGACACAATACTGTCTCCCCCTCTTATTTCAAGGCATCCTGAGATCGCTACTCTTCCAGCTTAGGGCAGTGGTTGAGAGCTTGAGTCTAAAGTCAGACAGACCCTGTTGCCTCGGGCAAGTCATCTGGCCTCTCTGAGCCCCACAGCCCTCAGCTGTAAAGGGTGATGATGATAATAGCTCCCTCCTCATAGAGTTATAGGATGTGACGAGGCAGTGCATGCGATGTGCTTGGTGCAGCGCCCAGCATGTGGTTAACAATTAGCAGGTGGGAGCGATTATTAACACTATGCCAGCCACACTATGTACGACAACTGCCCCCATCGAGGATATACGGAGTGCCGAGTAAAATGCGGCATTGCTGCCAATGTGACACTGTGCATAAAGAATCGCACCTGCCTGTCTAGCTCTCCTGCTCACTTCAGTAGGCCACTATAAATTAATTACCTATGTCCGTAAATCAGGGACATAGGGAACCCATCTGCATTTGGTATATTAACGGTCCCTAATTGTTCTCACTTCCTCGCCATTAGGTTTGGTGCTTTAGAAAGTCATAAAAATGTTTGATCTCCTGATTTTGCTTCTTCTGAGCATTCTTTCCCACCCCCACGTGTGGCCCCTGCTACTTTCCCAGTTGCTGAACTGGGAGGTTAGCAGAGGCACTTTGCTGGTGTATCTCCCTCATTCCTATCACTCAGCAGCAGTGTCTCTGCATGTCTCCACTTCTCTGTGAACCATAGACTCAGCATGTATTTTCTGCACCGAGCTATTCATGACGGTCCTAAGCACCAGTAAGAAACATTTCATGGGGGCCTGCTTCGCGTGCTGAGGTCCAAAGGTCTGGCCATCCCCTTGACGATCCTGACCTGTCCCCTGCACAGTTTGTGCTGGGGTTTGGGGTCTTCTCTCTCAGGGTCCACAGGTGTACAGTGACACGAGGAGGAGAAGCAGGGCGTACTTCTGCCTGGAAGGAATGGCTTTGCCCATGGACCACAAAGGTTACATGCTAAAATACCTCAGCCAGGGGTCAAGGGGCCTTTGGAGGAGAAAGAGGCAAAAAGGGGTTAACACTCTCTTCGTTCTAAAACCTAAGTAGGAAAATGCTGGGGTGTGAGCAGCACCATGGCAGCTTTCACAGGAGGATGACTGAGTCCAAAGGAGATGACGTGATGGGACTAGGCGTCGAGTCCAGTCGAGCCACCCAGAGTAGGCGGTGCACAGAGGCGCCTCGGACTTTGACAGGTAGGGTGCCGTGTTCACGGTGTCCTAGTGCTCACTCTGGGGAAGCAGAATTTGCTCTTTGCTGGGATGCGCTGCCTGCTGGGTTAGTGGCCCTGGGCCAATGGATGACCTCTACAACCAAACAGTGGTCTGAGGCCAAAGCACGGGGCTGGGATTACTCCCAAATCAATATAAAGCTGTAAGAAACTTGCATTTCAGAAGAAAATGCAAAATATAAAATTATTTGCAAATGGCTGATATATCCCTCATAATAGAAAAAAAAAAAAGAGAATGAAAGGATTGAAACTTTATATAGGAACTGAGCAATAGGCCCCAGGAACTCTTGCTTAACTATCCACTTTACGCTACCATTTACCATTTATATGAATTGCATGCATTCTTCCTGAGCATATGCGACACCAAGCAAATGTCCAGGATCTCAAAGTGGTCAAAAGTAAACAAATTCAACAATTTTTTTTGTGGCATTTGGCTGGTCTCCAACGCTAATAAGATCCTGGCCAAAGTGATGTATGGCTGGCTCTTTCAAAATGATCAACAGAGTGTTCTGGATGTTTTAGTTGGACATGATTTCTTGTCAGCAGTGTAAGGAAGCTCTCAAAACCCTTCACTCCTTTTCCCCAGTCTCAGGAACATCTTGGCACCATCAGCAGATCCGGCTTCTGACAGCTATAGTGCACACATGCATCTTAGGGATGCCCAGTGGGCAAATAGCCAGTTGAGTTAAAGTTGAGGGCACTATGTCAGATTCATATCTTGTAAATGGAATTAGCTTTATTCAAATTTCTTCATTTGGCAAGCGGAGCACAAAATGCCTGGCAGGACAATGCTTCTAGTTCCTAGAGAAGATGCTGCTTTACGACCTCACAGACTATGGGTGTCTCCACAGCCTTTAGACAGTCGGTTACCAAAGATGTGCCCGAAACAGTGTCTACAGATATACATGCTGACGCATAAGCTTAGCCCGTGGTTCTCAGCCTATTTGGGCCCAGTTTGTAAAATGGAGGCAATAATGACTTCCTCGCCAAAAAGTGATCCATGACTGTCCAACCATAAGGCCTATTTGTCCAGCTAGATGCCTGGCACGTCAGGAAAGCCCAGAGCTGCCGGGGCTTCACACACCTGAACCGCAGCATCCACTGTCCATGCAGCCAAGGCTTTTTACTGCAGGTGACGAAAAGTCACCACTGAATTCTATAGCCTCAAAAGCAGGACAGATGCACTGACACATCAACAAAATGGAAAAGATGCATTGGTACCTCAACAAAACCGGAAACCAAAGGAAGGAAATGCCTGAGAGACGAAGGGATGCACTCGCCTCATAAAATAGCTACTGCGGAGTCTGAAGGGTCCGGCCTGGGAGGCCAGTTCATAAAGCCACATTAGCAACACCGTCTACATAATGCAGGCCATTTAAAATCACAAAGGCAGGATCCCCAAAGTCCAAGCGCCCCGGCTTGCCCTCGAGTCTTCATCCATTCACTCACGCTCTCGTGTCTCCTCTTGCGCCACACTCCCCTGATTCTCCTCCTGGTCTCCGTCCTGGCCCACTTCCCCTCGCTGTCCTCTGAGTGCTGTGTGCTCAGGGCCTGGTCCTCAGCCGCTTCTCTTCTCCAGCCACACTCACTCCCTGGGTGACTCATTCTCAGTCCCA